>NW_005871472.1:392150-449823 GCF_000147115.1 Myotis lucifugus
CCACTTTGCCACCCTTCTCCCTCCCTCCACTCCTCTGCCACGCTGTCTCCCTCCCTGCACCCCTCTGCCCCCTGTCTCCCTCCCTCCACCCCTCTGCCCCCTGTCTCCCTCCCTCCACCCCTCTGCCACCCTGTCTCCCTCCCTCCACCCCTCTGCCACCCTATCTCCCTCCCTCACACCTCTTCCCACCCTGTCTCCCTCCCTCACACCTCTGCCCCGTCTCCCTCCCTCACCCCTCTGCCCCCTGTCTCCCTCCCTCACACCTCTGCCCCCTGTCTCCCTCCCTCCACACCTCTGCACATCTGCACCCATGGATTATGCAGGGCCCTGTGGCCCATGTGAGGGATCTGGGTCTTTACCCAAAGCAGTGGGAAGCAACTGACTGGGGGCAGAGGAGTGAGCTGGTGAGATCGGTGTTTCTGAAAGTTCCTGCTGGCTGCTGAGTGGAGGATGGGCCAGGGGTGCAGAGCAGATGTTGGGGTGGGGGTGGGGGTGCTGGGCAGTGAGCAATGGGACTTCTGAAAGAAAATGTTTGAGGGAGACTGGCTATCTCAGACTGGACCTATGGTGCCTGGTGGGGACTGGAGGTGGGCGCTCAGAGAGAGGGGCCGGGGTGGAGGGGCCCCCACACTGGGCTGGTAAAATCAAGAAGACAGAGGGACAGGTGAAGAAAAAAGGACCAGGAAGGACAGCATTGGGAAGTGAATGAGGGGAGAGTGTGGAAAAGAATGTGTTGGTGTTGGGTTCAGAGGTGCATTGAGGGATGAAATGGAGCCTGTGGTCAATGGGGTCATGACCTTAGCAAGGGCAAGGTCTGGGGGGCTAGGATTAGGGAAAGAATAAGTGGGTGAAGCCAGGTCAGGCAAGGTCAATAGTGGACAGAAGTCACATCAATTTGGATCTGAAATGGGACCCCATCCATCCAACACCCCCGTTCATCTCTCCACCCTTCATCCATCCATCCATTGATCTGTCCTGTCAGCAGCAGCAGCATCCCAATCCCAGCCCACCCATCGGTTCCCGTGCTCTCTGAGCACCTCCTCCGTGCCAGGTCCCGTATGGTGTGCGAGGTGCCCAGGGACAAAACGGCCACGTCCTGCCTCCAAGAGCTCACACTCGGAAGGGAGACAGCCTGCAAACAGACACTAGCAAACGGGGCGACAGGGCCCCGGTGCACAGGTGCAAGAGGAACTTGACAGGCAACCTAACGCGGTCTGGGGACTCAGGACGGAGGTGACCCCAGAGGAGGCCCCAAAGATGCCTGGACAGCAGCAAGCCAAGCGTGGACTGTGAAGGCCCTGAGTGACAGCTGTAGGGATCTGGGAGTGCCCCTCCGTGGGAATGGGGTGAACTGGGTGAGTCAGGAGTGAGGGCTACAGAGAACCCTTAAACTGAGCTCGTTCCATTGGGCAGGAGCCTGTCCCCACGGCCTGGCTGAGGGCAGGCAGGGAGTAAACTGGAGAATGAAAGAAGGATCAAGAAGCATCGGTTACTCCCGGTTACTCCCCAGGTCATGTTCGTCAGCTGTCCTTCTCGGCTGTCTTTCCACCCCAGGCGCCGAGCAGATGAGCCATCAGGGAATCCCTTCCCCTCTCTCAGCCCAATCCCCGTGTCTCCTGAGCCTTCAAATCAAACTCACTGTCTGGGGAGTGGACTTGAGGGGAAGAAGGCCAGACTTGCCCTCGGGAGCTTTTGGCCAGATGCCAACCCAGGGGAGATGAAGGCAACTGTCCGTGGTGGAGGCAGAGCTGTCCCAGGGGCTTTCGGTGAGTTGAAGAATGAGTGGCACCGACCCCGAGGGCTGTGGAGCCCAGCAGGGCAGTCCGGTGAGGCCCAGGCACAGCGATGTGGGCAGGACAGGGACGCGAAGCCCGTGGACAGGCCGCCCCGAGGGCCAGGGCCAGGCTGCACTTGGTCCGCAGGGCTGTGGGCCTGCAGTCTCCTTGGCAGAGGGATATTTCTAAGGCTGCTAAAAACTAGGTCACTGCACTCCCAGACTATGGGAAGTTAAGAGAAATAAAAGTGAAAGTTCCTGTGCTCGACCTAAGCTTGCTGCCTAGAAACCAAAGCCGGTCATTGTCCACACCAGGCCCAGTTCCCTGGGGCAGGGTTCCCAGGAAGGGGTCAGGAGAACTTCCTGGTAATCATCACGGGAGCCCTCCCTCCCCACCCTCTGGGAGGCACCCCCACCCCCTCCAAGGAGTCCCCTCCCAGCACAGCAGACAGTCCCAGCCCTGGAGGCTCCACACAGCAGGGCCTCAGCCTCAGGGAGACAAGAGATCACTGGTGACCACACCCAGCAAGAGGCACACCCCACTTCTGTAGAAAAGCCCGAGGACATCGGGAAAAGAAGGTCAAAGGAAACCTACCCATCCCGGCACCAGGCAGGGAGAGTCCTCACGGCCAGCCCTCAATGGGGAGAGGGATTATGTCCTCATAGGGGGACCCACGGAGCTCGGGGTGCCGGACCGGAATGAGGGGGGTCCTTTCTTCTGCACGTTGGCAACCACTGCTGGGTGCCGGGCTGGGCCCCCTCTCATTTACTTCTCACCACCATTTGTGGGAGCTGTCCATCTTTTAAAAGGAGGAAACTGCTCAGGAGGGGAGGTAACCTGTTCACATTCCCACGACTGGCTCAGGGGCAGGCCCGTGAGGAGGGAAGCGCTGTCCTTCACCCCACACCACCTCCAGGGGATACAAGTCAAAGGACGTCACAGAGACGGAGGGACTGGCCAGACCTGGAGGAGGGTCGGGCTCAGTGAGCTTGGCAGCTGCCTTCACATCTCTGAGGGGAGAGAGGGGGGGGGACGAGGAGAAAAGAACTGAGGTTTCAGACCTGCCTAAGGGGCCCCAGAGGCGAACCAGGGGCTGCAGGAGTAGAAGCTCCGGGGGCAGGTCTGGGGCTCAAGGTCGGAGCTGCTGGGAGGTGGAAGGGGCTGTCTGGGCTGGCTCCCTGGGGCTGAGGGGTGAGGGAAGGGGCAGGGCTAGGCTGCCTGCGGGAGTGGAGGGCGCAGGCATCTCAGGGGGGGCTGACCTGGGGGCTCTCGAAGGTCCTTCGGGGCCTGGGCTTCTAAATGCCAAAGGCTCCAAGGAGGTCTGTGCCCTCCTCCCGCCTGGCTGTGGGCTAGCACAGGCTCCCCCCTCAGCATCCGTCCTCCTCTGAGGCCGCCCGGAGCCCAGCCTGACTCATTTCTCTCCCCACTCCCACCAGAGGCCAGGACCGTCAGAGGCCTGGGCAGGAATGTGGACAGGCCCCTTCTGCCCCTTGGCAAGAAGCTGGTGTGAAAGACTTTTGCCAAGTCCCCTCACCAAACCAAAACCTAGTAACTAACCCAATTGCAGTGACAGCCCCTCCCCGGAGTGGAATTTTAAACCAATCAGTCTCGAATTTCCTGATCACTAACGGGACAAACTGCCTGATAAGCCCTGCTGCTTCCCCCTAAGGGGAGAGGACCCTGCCTAGAGGAACACACCCTTTTAAGTTCTTAGTCTCGCCCTCTTTATGCCTATAAAAACCTCCCATTTGTACAACAAACTCATCGGAGCACCCTTCTAGTTGCTAGAAAGCAATGACCCCATGAACTGCTGACTAAAGCCAATTAGATCTTCAGATGTACTCGGTTGAATATTGTTCTTTAACACTGGAAACTGCCCTGGTCCCACCTTTGGGGTAAAACTGGTTTATCAGGAAGGAAGAATACAAAGTGGATGGGGGAAAAAAGAAAGGAAGAAAGAGCAGCTTCTGTTCCAGGAAATTCAAGAGGCAAATACCAGCTCTGCCTCTGACCGGCGGTGTGATTTTGGTCAAGTTGCTTAATCACTCTATGCTCATCCCCCCCCTGCCCCCCACCTCCCCGCATAGAAAAAAATGGAGATAGCAGTGTCCACCTCACAGGGCTGTTATGAGAATTAAAAGAATTAATCTAAGTCGCCGCTTTAGAACAGTTCTGGAACACAGTGAACAGTTACTCGGTGTCAATTATAATGATATTATTACTAACAAAGCCTCTGGCTTTGGGAGATATTGTCCCATCGGATCCCATCCCTGATTTCCACGGGAGCCGGACTGCTGGTATTTGTATTAATCTTTTTTTTAAAAAGCGTATTTTTATTGATTTCAGAGAGGAAGGGAAAGGGAGAGAAAGATGGAAACATCAATGATGAGCGAGAATCCTTGCTCGGCTGCCTCCTGCACGCCCCACACGGAGGATCGAGCTTGCAGCCCGGGCATGTGCCCTGACCGGGAACTGAACCGTGACCTCCCGGTTCATAGGTTGAGGCTCAACCACGGAGCCAGGCCGGCCGGGCTCTATCAGTCTTCGATGACCCCTTTCAGCACCTCTGAGCTCATCAGATGTTTGCTGAGTGAATGAGTAAGCAAATGAATTGGACCATAGTCTTCTCTTTACAGATGAGGAAGCTAGAGTCTTTGGGAGGACATGTGAATTTCACAATTTCACACAGTGAGTCCACATTCGAGCTAGATCTAACAGCAGCCTCCTCTGTCTCAGATCTCTCCTACTTTCCACTTTGCGTGTACTTCCCTTTCCCTAAGCAAGAATGGTGGTTGATGGTTCCAGGCTGACCCTGTGCAGATAACAGTCACTGAGGGACTGAAGGAGCCAGGGCAGCCCGTGTCCATGCTCCAGCCCTGCCTGTGGCCGGCCACTCAGGCTTGCCTCTCTGGGTTCCACATCCCCATCTGTGTGAGAAGGAAGTATGACACCTGTGGTTTTCAAAATATCTTCAAAGCAGGGAAACCCTTTCTTTCAACTTTCCGCCCCTCCCCCACCCCCACCCCGGCAAAATCAACAGATGAAAATGGAACAGCTGGAACCGACGTGGCCCACACAGCCACACCCTGCAGAGGTGTCAGGGCCCTGCTCAGTAGAAAATTCCTGGGCCAGTTGGTCCCTAAATGCTTTCTGCCCTGATGGCAGAGGTGGGTGGAGGGGACTTTAAGATTTTTAGAGGGAATTAGAGGGTGTGCAGAAGTCCCTACTGAGCCAGATTCCAGGCTGAGAAGGAGGCAGGGAGCAGGTGGCAAGGGATCAGTGTGGTACGGGAGAAAGCCCACATCCGGGAAGTCAGAGAGCTGGCCTCAAATCCCAGTTTGTCCACCTACTGGTCAAGGTCTGAGTTGGGCATGGTACTCAACCTCTATAAATCTACACAATTGATAGTAAGTAGCTCCAAGCCTGGCATGCACCAGGAGCCTAACAATTGGTCGTCACTATATTAGGGACTAGAGATTTCCACTGAGCCCAAGGCCTGCGCTGAGGGCCGATTGTCTTTCTCTGCCCCCATCACAGTTGCTGCAAACTGAAGCCCAGCAAGGTGGGCGATGGACCTGGAAGTCTGCACACTGGGCTGAGCGTCTCCTGGAATTAAAGCTGTGTTGGCGCAGTCACAGTCTTCCAGCAATGCCTACCAACCCCAAGCAGCTCTGTGGTATCTCTGAGGTTTAAGATTAAAGAGAGACGAGCTCCTATGAGGAAACGAGGGCACAGAAGAGACAGGGACAGCTCCTTACAACGGTCTTTATGAAACCACATCAAGCCCCTTATGGCTACACATTTGTGAGCGCTACGGGCCTTGCAGCGCAGACCTCCGGCTGGTGGCCTGGAGCTACAGGTTGGGCCTGCACTGAAGGCCCATTGGGCCTGGGCTACCTAGAAAGCTCACTTTCTCTTGGAGACCCTTAGGGGAGCCAGGACTGTCCTGGGGGCTCCCAGTCTTTGGAAGAGACAAATACAATGCATGTGGCTATGAGGGAGAGAGGCCTGAGCCAGCACTCTGGAAGGTCCCTGGTTGTGTGTGAGGGGTGGCACCTGCCTGAACCAGCTCTAACCTGCCCTCTGCCACTGTCCCCTTCCTCTGAAACCTGCCTGATTCTGTATCTTCAGTCCTAGAAGGTGTCACCACCATCTTGCACCCAGACATACCTGTGGCCCTGTCCTCTCATTTACAAGTTAGTCACCAAAACTGGCTTGAGGGTACCACCTCCCAAACCCATCCTCTCCTCTGTGGTTCCTTAGAGCCCCTGTCATCGGTTGCCTGATAATGGCAGCACCCTCTTCCTGACCCCCACCTCTGCCCTCTTCCCACCTGATCACTCCCCTGCCACCGTCAGTGAACACCGTTCTATGGCACTGCAGGTCTCAGGGATAAAGTCCAAATTCCCAAGCCTCTCTGGGGTTTGACCACCTCCTCCAGGAGCCTCCAATAGCCCTTTTGCAAAGGAGACCTCTCCTTCCCCTGAGCTCCCACTGCTCTTCACCTGCTCCTGTCTAGTGGCTTGAGTCACTTCCCACCTCTTACTGAAGCATGTGATGCCTGTCTCTCATCCCCAGATGATTTGATTCATTGATTCATTTCACAATCCAAATAAACACTCCTGAGGACCGGGTCATGCCCTCCACAGCACCAAGTCCACCGTACAGAGCTGACAGTTGGTGGAATGGATGGGGGGGGGGGGGAGGAAAGAAGGGAGCAAGAAGGCAGGGAGAGATGGATGGATGAGTGAACAGATAGAAGAGCAAGCACTCAGCTGACAGCAGGGCAGGAGAATTGCTTCTCAGGGGAGGAGCTGGAAATCACTGATTAAAATGTGGCTTTGGAAAATTTGTGGATTTTCTCTTCATCTACAGGGAAAGGAGCTGATTCCTTAAAGTGCTCACTCACATCTGCCATGCTCTTGCTCCATCACCACCTACCGTCATGAATTTTAGCTTCATGACGACGCCTTATGTCCCCTTTCCACACTGTGAAGGACCCAGGGGATCGTTTGGGCCACCTCACTGTACAGATGGGGAAAGAGCCTTGCTCAGGATCACACAGCAAGTGGTGAGCACAGCCAGGGCTGAAGGCCAGACCTGTCACTACGGGCAAGGCAGTGTAAGACCAATGTCAGGGGAAGGCATACTCCCAGCGCGTACCCATGAGGCAGGATCTTGAGGACAGATTCCAGAAGGGACCCAGCTTCACCCTCCTCAGGCTGACACCCCAGCCTCCACGAAGCAGGACTTCGGTTCAAGCTGTTCATTAAGGGCCTCCTGTGAGGCAGTAGCTATGCCCAGAGAGTCAGGGCCCCTGTCTGGCGGCCAGGAGTGAGGTGTCTGTGGGAAGCCGGTCTATAGCTGGGCAGTGTCCCAAGCTGACTGTGTAGGGGGAGGGGGCTGCAGCCAAGACGAGACCTGCCCTCCTTCTAGGCCGAGGGGAAGCCAGGGGTGGCCTCTCAGCCCCGAAGTTGAGTCTACCAGGATGGGGAAGATTTTAAACCTCAGAGAAGTGGAAGAGGCAGAGTGATGGGGGTGGGTGCTGGGAAAGGGAACCCGGGGATGGGACCGGCGTGCCAGCCTCTGGATGGCCGAGTGGAGGTAGGAGGTGATGACACCAATTCCCAGGGGACTCCAAGTTGGGGCTGAAGCAGGTACCCTCTCTCACCTGCGGGCCATGGGGTGGACGGTGTTGGGAGTGGCAGGTAAGATCTGCATTTTAGAAAGTTCACCGGGGGCAGCCACAGTGCTGAGCCCCGGCCACCAACAGGTCGGAGAAAAAGGGGAAGCGGGAGTCTGTGCCTTGGTGGAGCCTGACACCCGGGCACATACTGGCAGCCTGGCACACAGCCTGGCACAGAGGGGGCCTCAGGGAGGAGGGACAACGACAGAAGGATGCTCGAGCTGTCCTTGGGAGGACTGCTTGGAGCACGCCGCTTTGCAGGGAAAGATGCTGTCACAGTCTGGCTTTTTCCAACTTCTAACGCTGTCCGCCAGAAACAAAGCAACGGCCACGCCTTGGCCGGACCCCGAGCGCCTGGAAGCCCTCCCAGGCGCAGGCTCCGGCTCCCAGGCAGGGGGTCCCTCCTTCAGTCTCGCCTTCCCCCCCTCTCTCCGGCGGCCCCAGGGCCACCCGGCTTCCTGGCTGCCCCGGAAACTGCCCTTCACGCGCCTCCGGGCGCTTCCCCCCCCTGCGCCCGTTCCATCCGCCGCCTGGGGTCCCCGGCCTGGAAGCCGGGAAGCGCATCCCCCGCGCCCAGGCGGCCCGCCCAGCCCCGGGAAGATGCAGCCCGCCGCGGGCGAGTGACGGCGAGCATCCCAGAGCCCCGCGGCTCGGAGGCACCCCGCACCCCGCCCGGCCGGCCCGGCGGCCTCACCTGACTTGCCCATGGCCGGCTCGGCGTGCTCCCGGGCTCCCGCTGCCTCTGCGCTCCCGGGCCCGCGAGCCGCTAGGGTAGCCTCGGAGGGGCCGGGCCTCCGCAGCCCCTCCCCGGCGCCGCCCGGCCCCCGCCTTATAAGGCAGCAGCCGCTGCAGGCGAAGGCGCCGGGGGCCACCCGCCGGCTGCCCCGAGGAGGCGCTGCGCGCCCTGCGCACCGCGAGCCTCCCCAACCGGCTCCGGAGGACCGAGCCTCCCCAACCGGCTCCGGAGGACCGAGCCTCCCCAACCGGCTCCGGAGGACCGGCCCGTGTAGGGACTCCAGGGCCAGCCCCAGGCTCTCCAGGTGCGCTCCGGGGGCCCGGGGCCTTTGGGGTCTCAGCCCCGAGCTGCACCCTCTCGGGACTCGGAATCACGCGCCTCCCAGCAGGTTCTCAATAGCTGTTCAGCGGCTGACGGGCTGCAAGGACCCTGGTGCTCACCGTCGTGGCGCTGGAGGAGAATCTGGCGCGGAATTGGAGCTCTCCCCGCCTCCGCCTCCGCCTCCGCCCCGCGTGTGTCGCCTCGCGTGTCCAGTGACACCGGGCGCGTCCGTCCTCTCCCCGGGACAGACCCTCTGGTGCGAATCCGGGTTGGAGTTGGAGTGCTGACTCGTCTCTGCCGGTTCAAGTCCTACCCATCCCTCAGGGCCTTCTGTCCCGTCCCCTTCTTTTTTTTTTTTTTTTTATTAAAAAAAATATGGAACGTGACAAAGGGGCAGCTGAAGGAAGGGGCTGTGTCAGGATGCTGCCTTCTTCCCTTTCTTCTCCCTCTTTTTTCTAAACACTTCCATGCCTTGTAGTTCTTTTGCTTTCTCTTCTTTTTCTCTCTACTACCCTCCATCTCGGCCTCCTCCTCCTCCTCCCCAGTATCTTCCATATCAGCCGACCCAGAGGGCACAGCTGACTCCTCCCCGGACACCTACACCACCATCAAGCGCGGCCCTGACGGACCCTTTGATGCAGCCCTTCAACTCGCTGACGCTTTGGAAAGCCCGTTACCAATGACGCCGCCCGCTAGCCAAATCAAGGACAACCAAACCACCGACTTGAGGACAGCTGAAATCCCTTGACGGAAGAGGCCAGCAACCTTCTACAGGAACAAGGCTCCTTGTGCACTCCATCCACTATGTTTATAGCTATGCTCGCTATCATTGCTTGTCAGTCTTCTTCTGTGTCTTAACCCAATCCGAGAGGTGGCTGCTGGTTTACATGCGCTATCATTTAAAAAATAAAAAAGGGGGAATTTGCCGGAAGCTGGTCCATAAAAAATATATATATATATATGGAACGCTTCACGAATTTGCGTGTCATCCTTGTGCAGGGGCCATGCTAATCTCTGTATCGTTCCAATTTTAGTATATGTGCTGCCGAAGCAAGCACCCATCCCCTTCTTGACCTTGCGGGCAGTGGTCAGTACACACCTGGCCCTGGGAAGCCCCGCCCCTGTGTGAGAAGGGCACTAGCACGAGGGCATAGCCTGAGTGTGACTCCCAGAGTAACTTCTTCCTGGGGAAAGAGCTCAGTAAAGTCTAATTAAAGGACGCTGGTTTAAAGATCTTTCAATAAACGGCACATTTAGTTTTCGCTTGTTGATTATAGGGCAACAGTAAGGCCGGGCACCACCCTGTTTACTCCCTCACACTGTTACCAGGCAAATACTTACTGATTTGAGTACTTCCCGTGTTAAAGTGTTAGAAAGCTGGCTCATTCTGAGTCAAAAGGGACTCTGGTGCTAGGCGGGCATCTGATCCTTCATATTCAATTCTCTTTCCCGTTTGCCAACAAATCCCCACTGACGTGGCCAAATGAACCAGTCGGAAGAAATCCATGTCGCCTCCAGCATCTCCGGAAGGCTGCTTCCATCTTAACCAAAACTTCAAGGCTACATACGGGAGGAGACAGCTGAGCACAGGGCGCCACTCACTGCACACAGAGGGAAGCCCATCAGGGGACCAACAAGTTCCACTCACATCTCCTTGGACAGAGGAGAAGGCTGAGGCTAGAGAGAGCCTGAGAGTGGGTGGGGGGCAAAATCTGAACTCAGTGGCATCTTCGAGTCTATAGGCCTTAGAGCCGGCCTTAGCAGCAGGCACGTGGAAGGGACAGTGTGCGGAACAGTTAGGGCAGTGCCAAAGTTGCCCCCTATCAAGAGCTCTGAGCAGGTTGGAGGGGGAGTCACTGCCCAGCGGGTCCTAGCTGGTACCCAGGCAGCGCAGGCAAGAGAAATGGCAACAAAGAGAGTGCTTGACCCAAGTTATCATTTCTTTTTGGTTTAATGTCCTATTTAAAAACTCCTTATGTATTCTAAGATCATTAAAAGTTTCTGTTTTCTTCTAGAAGTTTCACAGTTTTAGCTTTTACATTTAGTTTTAGCTCCTACATTCATTTTGATTATTATGGCATGTGGTATGCAGTCAGGGTTGTAATTCTCTCTCTCTTATTTGGCATATGAATATCCAATTGCTCCCGTACCATTTCTTGAAAAGATAATTCTCTCGCAATTGGCCAGATATATGTGGCTCTCTATTCCATTCCATTGATCTATGCATTTTTACACTAAGACACACTAAGTTACTGCAGCTTTATGTAAGTCTTGAAATCAGGGAGTGTAAATTCTCATTTTTTTCTCTTCAAAGTTGTTTTATCCATTTAGGTCCTTTGCATTTTCATACAAATTTTAGAATCGGCTTGTAAATTACTGCAAAACAAACAAACAAAAGGCCTGCTGGGGTTTTCATTGGTAATGCCTTGAAAAGATACATACACTTGGGAAAAACTGACCTCTTCATAATATTGAACTTGCTGACCCATCTGTGCGGTGTATCTATTTATTCATATCTTCTTTGATCTCCCTCAATTATGTTTTTGGGGATGTTGCTCTCTATTTAGTTCTCTATTCTTGCAATGTCTTTTTTAGATTTAGAAATCAGGGCAATGCTAACCTTAGAAAAGAAGTTGAAGAGGGTTCTCTCTTCTGTTTTCTGGAAGAGTTTGTAAAGAATTAGTGTTATTTCTTCTATGAACATTTGCTAAATCATCAATGAAGCCATCTAGGTATGGAGGTGTTTTTCTTTTTCATTTTGTTTTTTGGGGGGATGGGAGGTTTTAAATAATAAATTTAGCTTTATGAATAGATACAGAACCATTTAAATGATCTATTTCTTCGAGTGAGCTTTGGTAATTGTACCTTAAAAGGAATTAGTCCATTTCATTCATCATAGGATTTATTGGGCATAAAGGTGTTGATAGTTTGTTGTTATCCTCTTACTGCCTGTATGCTGTGTGGCGGTGCCCTTTATCTTGTCTGATATTGGTAATTTGTGTTTTCTAGAGGTTTATCAATATAGCCAGTCCTCATGTATTAGATTCTGTATTTATGAAATTGCCCACCTGCTAGGATTTATTTGTAACCCAGACATCAATACTTTCAGTGCTGTGACAGTCATCTGAGGACTTGTGCAGAGCGCGGGAAATTTGAGTTGCCCAACACACAGTTCCCAGGTGATGTTGGAAAGGAGAAGCTCATCTTTTTTTTTTTTTTTTAAATATATTTTATTGATTTTTTACAGAGAGGAAGGGAGAGGGACAGAGAGTTAGAAACATCGATGAGAGAGAAACACCGATCAGCCACCTCCCACACACTCCCTACTGGGGATGTGCCCGCAACCAAGGTACATGCCCTTGACCGGAATCGAACCCGGGACCCCCCCCCCCCCCACCCCCGGAGTCCGCAGGCCGATGCTCTATCCACTGAGCCAAACCGGCTACGGCAGGAGACGCTCATCTTGTCTTGTGTTGGCTCCCATACTGTCAACAAGTGGCCTCTTCCCAGTTATTTAGTGCCATGCTTCTTGCATTTTTGTCTTTTTGTGTTGGTGACTTTGCTGTTTAAAATGCCCACAAGTGCGGTGTGGAGGTGCGGTGTAGTGTTCCTACGTGCAGGAAGCCTGGGTGTGCCTGATGGAGACAATGTGTGTGAGATAAGCTTCCCTCAGGCACGAGTCATCGTGCCGCTGGCCATGACTCCAGTGCTCATGAATCAACAATATAAATGAGGCAAAATCAAAACAGATGTGCAGAGATGAATGACAATTAGAATACTTAGTTATGAACGTGGGGCAAGACTGGAAGTCATGTGGCCCAAGTCCAAGTCCTGTCTCTGCTGCCCAACAACTGATTCTGATCCAGGAGCTTGAAATGAAGACAGTAATACCTATCTTAGAGGATTTTTTATTTTATTTTTAGATTCAGATGACACGTAACACATTGCAGACGGATCACAAGAATTCTGTTTTCTGTTCTAAGGCTTGTGGCCAATCATACTTAAAAAGATATTAGTTTGTAAGAACATACAATAAATAACTTCAAAATGCAATGGGTATTTAATTTTAAAGCGTGCCTTTAGCATTTATGTAAAACAGTTTTTTGTACTCGTTCAATGGAAACTTATCTGGCCACTGGGTAAAACTAGCAATAAAACTACTGGTTCGCATGTGTTAAAAAGCACCCTTTAAATGCCACATGTTTTTGTCTATGTCGTATTTCACGGTCACAGTTTTTATAGGCATAGTTTGTACTTTAAACCAGCGGTCGCCAAACTTTCAACCTCACAGACTGCCAGTGGTCCATGGACCACCAGCTGGCGACTGCTGCCTTAAGCCAGGCTTTGGGGAAGAATTCATAATGATGTCAGAGCTTAGACTCTGAGAAGGGCTGAGTCATGGAGTGTAGAACATTCTGGGAACCATGGAGGACGGAAACAAAACCCCCCTCTGAACAGGGAGGGATGGGAAACATTTGCTGTGAGGCTGCTCAGCATGCGGAGAACTCTCTGAGTACAGAAGACCTTGTACCTAACTGCACACCAAAGGGGGGCCGACATTCCTGTGTTCTTTCTAGCGTGAAGGCATGCAACCCAGGCTCAGCCACACAGCAGCTCTGTCCAAGAACCTGGATCTGGAGTGGCTGACCCAGAGGTGTGGAGGGGAGCTGAGAAAGATTCTAGAATGCTTCAGTATTTATCCCCAAGAGATGAAAGTAGATGTGGCCAAGTTTCCTTCAATGAGCAAGTTTAAGTTTTCTACCATCAGCAGAATTTTGCCTTGATCTATACCAGTGGTTCTCAACCTTCCTAATGCCTCGACCCTTTAATACAGTTCCTCATGTTGTGGTGACCCCCAACCATAAAATTATTTTTGTTGCTACTTCATAACTGTAATTTTGCTACTGTTATGAATCGTAATGTAAATATCTGATATGCAGGATGTATTTTCATTGTTACAAATTGAACATAATTAAAGCATAGTGATTAATCACAAAAACAATATGTAATCATATATTCAATATGTGTTTTCCGATGGTCTTAGGTGACCCCTGTGAAAGGGTCATTCGACCCCCAAAGGGGTCGCGACCCACAGGTTGAGAACCGCTGATCTATACAGAGAAACCCCAGTCTGGCCATTGTGGCTCTTGATCTACAGAGGTTTTTGGAATAAAAATTAATTGTAATAGCTGGATGAGTGGAAGGCCATGGAAACCAGAAAAGCAGAGGAAAGAAAAACCTTGGCAGAAAATATCCTTATTTTACTAGGTTATGCTCTCTTTCTTTTTAAAAAAAATATATTTTTATTTATATATATTTTTGTTGATTTCAGAGAGGAAGGGAGAGGGAAATAGAAACATCAATGATGAGAGAGAATCATTGATCGGCTGCCTCCTGCACGCCCCCCACTGGGGATTGAGTCTGCAACCTGGGCATGTGCCCTTGACCAAAATCAAACCCAGGACCCTTCAGTCCGCAGGCCGATGCTCTATCCACTGCGCCAAACCAGCTAGGGCTATGCTCTCTTTCTTGTTGCTGTTGGAAAATATATGGAATGGGATGAAGCCACAGCTGTACTGAGAGGCAAATACACTGCATAATAAATATAAACATAAGCTTTGAGTTACACCTGGGTTCAAACTATCCCTGCTCTGCTACTTACCAGCCATGTGACCTTAGAGAAATTATTTAACCTCCCAAGCCTTAGTTGCATCAACTGTGAACAGTGTTAATAGTACTATTTGTCTCTATAGAGAAGTTGTGAGAATTGCATGAGGTAATTCATTTAAAGCACTTGGTAGTAGGTTTCTATGAAAGTAATTCTTGGACAGTTTTCAGTAAGTGGTCCAGGAACCTTCTTGGCCATTTGTCACATGACAGTCCTCCCAGTGGGGACTATCTGTAGAAGAGCGTGGTACACAAGGCTCAGGCTGTTCTGGTCCCATGAGATCGTCTATGTAAGATAGAGCTGAACATGGATTTGGTAGATTTCACATTTTGCTGATATGGCGTCGAGTTTTCCTATGAGCATATAGACCAAGTCCATCTGTCAGAGTCCAAATGAGAAAGAAAAGCTGTAATTAGATGACATCACTGTCAGTCTTGGATAAGAAAGAGGGAAGTAGGAAGCTGGAAGGGAGAGGATTGTCACCAGGTCACGTCCATGGAACTAAACTGTTGATGAGTTTCTTATTGTCCCTCCTTCGTAAGAGAGGGGCCTCTCTGACTCTCTGCCCCGAGCTTAGAAACCAGGAAGGAGAGAAGCTTCACTATCAAAGGGCTGAGAAAAATGTGTAGATAGTGACTTATTATTACTTAATACCTCCTTGATGTGAAAGTAAAGCACTTTAATGAAAATTCCTTCTAGGTGGTATCTGTATTGCTATGGATGGAATGTTTGTGTTCCCCTAAAATTCTTATGTTGAAACAATCCCCAGTGTGATGGTATTTGGATGAGGGGCCTTTGGGAGGTGGTTAGGTCATGATGTTAGAGCCCTCATGAATGGGATTAGTGTTCTTATAAAAGAACGCCCCCCCCCCCCCAAAAAAAAAATGAAACCCAGTCTGGCCATTATGGCTCAGTGATTGGGCATCAATGCATGAATCAGGAGATCACAGCTCAATTCCTGGTCAGGGCACATGCCTGGATCGAGGGCTCAATCCCCAATGGGGGATGTGCAGAAGGCAGCCAATCAATGATTCTCTCTCATCATTGATGCTTCTATCTCTCTCTTCCTCTCCCTTCCTCTCTCTGAAATCAATAATAATAATTATAAAAACCCTCTTTTTTTTTTTTTGAAGAAAGAATCCCCAGAGAACTCCCTCTCTCTTTCTACCATGTGGGGATACCACTAGAAATGAGCGGTCTGCAAGCCAGAAGAGGGCTCTCACAGAACCGACCATGCTGGCATCCTATCCGGACTCTAGAACTATGAGAAACAGGTTTCTGTCGTTTATAAGCCACCCAGCCTATGATGTTTTGTTATAGCAACCGGAGCTAAGACATGTATCTTAGAATTCTGAACCTTACCTATACTGACTTATAATAAAAATAATCTATTACCTAATTTGGAGCCTGGAGGGAGAAGACTCTCTCCTGATCTTTGATTTAAAAAAATAAAATGAGTCCTAGCCGGTTTGGCCTGTGGACTAAAGGGTCCTGGGTTCGATTCCGGTCAAGGGCACATGCTCAGGTTGCAGGCTTGATCCCCAGTAGCGGGTGTGCAGGAGGCAGCCAATCAATTATTATTTCTCATCATTGATGTTTCTATCTCTCTCTCCCTCTGCCTTCCTCTCTGAAATCAATAAAAATATATTTAAAAAAAAATTGGGGAGGGGTCTCCTAAAATGGCCTGAAACATGATTGATATCGTCAGTATATCTTAAATGTTATTATACTACTTATTTAAAAGGAGAAAAATAAACTAAGTATGGAACTAAAGGAACTAGACAAATTACAAAACATAATTAAAGAATCATAAACAAATACTGCATTCTAGTTAATGAATAAATTCTAAAATGTTTAGAGGTGAAATGTATGATGTTTGCGACTTACTTTGAAATGCATAAAAAATGGATTCAAGTTACTTTGAAACACATATACAATAAGGTACATGGATAGGAGAGATGGATAAAAGTGAAAAAAGCAAACACAGCAAAATGTTCATTAAGAATCTAGAGGGTGAGTGTATGGATTTTCACTTTAAAATTGTTTGTAGATGTCCTAACCCATTGGATCAGTGGTTTGAGTGTTGGCCTGCGGACTGAAGGGTTGAGGGTTCGATTCTGGTCAAGAGCATATACCTCAGTTGCAGGCTTGATCCGCCCCCAGTCGGGGCTGTAGTGGAGGCAACCAATTGATGTTTCTCTCTCACATTAATGTTTCTCTCTCTGTCTCTCCCCATCCTTCCACTCTCTCTAAAAATCAATGGGAAAAAAATATCCTCAGGTGAGGATTAACAACAACAACAAATAAAAATAAAATAAAATTGTCTGTAGGTTTGAAATTTCCATAACAAAGTCTTTAAAATTAATTGAATAAGTTAATATAGATAAAAGCAGAAAAGAATACATTAGAAAACAGAAAAGAAGAGAATTGAAAAATATAGCCAAGGGCTGGAAGACATATTAAATAGACAGATCTTTACAAAATCAAATAGATAAAAATGTCTATCTAAAAGGAGAGAAAAATCAAATGTATCACATTAGTAATAAAAAAGGGGATGCAATCTCTTCTTAGAAGTGTTCAGAAAAATATGGACAATTCTCCACTAGATTTTCTGAACTGGACAGTTTTCTAGGAAAATACAAATTATCAAGGTTTATTTAAGGTGAGAAAAATATCTAAATGAACCGATATAGCCTTAACAAAAAAAAAAAGGGAAAATATCACTGCTTATCTAAATACTAGTGGCCCGGTGTATGAAATTTGTGCACATTAAAAGGGAATTAATTAGCCCTAGCTGGTTTGGCTCACTGGATAGAGCGTCTGCCTGGGGACTGAAGAGTCCCGGGTTCGATTCCGGTCAAGGGCATGTACCTTAGTTGCAGGCACATCCCCAGTGGGGGGTGTGTGTGCAGGAGGCAGCTGATCGATGTTTCTAACTCTCTATCCCTCTCCCTTCCTCTCTGTAAAAAATCAATAAAATATACTTTTTTAAAAAGGGAATTAGTTAGAGGAAATATTTTAAAATTGCTATTTGCCCTTTCTTTATAATAGAAGTGTCAGAGATGAAAGAAAATTAGTAAAATGTATATGAAAATAATATATAAATTTTTAATAAATAATTACAACATGATATAACAACAACGAATGATATAAAAATAACAACATGTTGTAAAAACAACACTGATACAAACAATGAGTGATAAATTGATTAAACTTATTCTAATATCTCCCTGTACACCACATTAAAAGTAAAAACTCTTTCAGAGTGCTTGAGTAATTTCCCTTGTGACGAAGTATTGACAACTTTAACTTTAACATCACATGCTCTTCAAACTCGAGAGAAAGCAACTCATAACTGACCATGTGCAAAAACAGGTTCAGGTAGGATTATTCCTACTCTGTCTAGAGTTTGTCCTTGTGATTTATTTATTAATAGTCATCGCAAATGCAGGCATCACGGGAAACTGTCTTCAAATTAATTTAAATGGGAGCCCAGTGTCAGATGGGGACAAATCAATTCTTGGAATCAGAACAACCTCTCCTTCTGCAGATCCTGTTAATACTTCAGCTTCGATAACGTTAGGTCATAATCTTTTGATAATAAATCCAGTACCATTACAAAGACCCCATTTACTATTAAGATTTCTCAGTAGCATGATGATTGCACCCACTTTCTATTTTAATTTATGACATGGCATTCCCAAAGGAGTAATACTATTAAGAATCAATGGAATCATCACTCAAATACGTATGAAAATCTCCGAGTATATCCAAAATTTCTTCATTTAATTTTTGAACATGCTCATTTTTTTGGACAAAGAATTGCACATTTAGATATATTTTTAATATTATCTATAGATATACTATTTCCAAAGGTAGCTTCAGTAATAGATCTGTCACAAATCATTTCATGGGGGATTTCAATAATATCCATTCCTAAATGAAAACTGCTATCCAGTTTGCCATCTCCAAGTTTTACTAACCGTTCACTATAAGCAGAATCCTCTGATCTCATATTTGTTTTAAGAGACAACTTTCTGAAACATCCCCAAACATTACAGTACTTTAAACTCGTTTGTACTATGACCGATTGTATAGCATGTGGCACAATACTGAGACATTGTCGAAAATCCCCTCTGAGAAGAACTTTCCAACCAAATGCAATATTCAAATTCATAATTTCTCTTAGTAATCTGCCTCTGGGCGCTCCAGGCGCTCTGAGGGCGGGGTCCTCCCTCAGGCCTCGCCCTTCCCAGAAACAGCTCGGGGAGGGCGCCTCAGGGCGGGTGGGACTGATGGAAGTGTGGGGGGTGGCATGGAGGTGGTGCCTGCGCTTCTGATCACTTGCACACTGTGTTTTATACCACAGCATGTGGCAGCGGTTGTGAAAGGTTGCCACGGCAACCCAGCACTGACTGCAGGACTGACTTCTGGTTGGTTGAGCCTCCAGTCATTACGGTCGTTACGGACCCAGGGTTTTTATATATTAGGATAGCTGGACCCAGCTAGGTTTGCAAGCAAGTTCTATCAAACTTTTGAGAGACAGATGATTCTGATACCATTTTCATGTTCTAAAGCAGTAATTTTCCACCAGTGTGCCATGAATATTTTTTCCTTTTCACTTTTTGCCATGAATATTCTTTAAATATATTTTATTGATTTTTTTAAATATATTTTATTGATTCTTCACAGAGAGGAAGGGAGAGAGATAGAGAGCTAGAAACATCGATGATAGAGAAACGTTGATTAGCTGCCTCCTGCACATCTCCTACTGGGGATGTGCCTGCAACCCAGGTACATGCCCCTGACCGGAATCGAACCTGGGACCCTTCAGTCCGCAGGCCGACGCTCTATCCACTGAACCAAACCGGTTTCGGCTTGATTTTTTACAGAGAGGAAGGGAGAGGGATAGAGAGTTAGAAACATCGATGAGAGAGAAACATCGATCAGCTGCCTCCTGCACACTCCCCACTGGGGATGTGCCCGCAACCAAGGTACATGCCCTTGACTGGAATTGAACCTGGGACCCTTGAGTCCGCAGGCCGATGCTCTATCCACTGAGCCAAACCGGTTAGGGCTGCCATGAATATTTTAAAAACATGCAATACCTGACTAGTCAGGGGCACTGACCTCTTTTTCCTCAGATTGTCAAATTAAAAAATGACAACAGCTAACAGAACAATAACTGTCTGGTTTGAATGAATCAAAATTATACCTTTTTTTGTTGTTGTTGGATTGGCAAAAAACACATTTTTGGTGTGCTGCAGAATTTTAGTAATTAGTTTATGTGTGCCAGGAGATGGAAAAGGTTGACTATCACTGTTCTAAAACATAGATAACCTCCCCTGTTCAATTCATGAAGCTAGAACTATCCTGATTCCAGAACCTGAAAAATATAGCAAGTACAAAAAACCATAGTGAATGTAAATACCAAACCCTAGATAAAATACCAACAAGTTGAATCTAACAGCGTACATCATGACCAAATGAAGTTTATTTTAAGGGTGTAGGGATGGCTTAATATTAAGAAATATATCCAGAACTTATAATAAGACAAAGAAAAAATATAAGGTAAACGCATGCCAAAAATATCTTTGATACAATTCAATATCCATAACTGAGTTGAACAACTTTTTTACTTTCCCTTAGCAGAATAAAAAGAAGCTTCCTGAAACAAACAGTAAAACACATCAGACTGCTTAACAGTAAAACAATGGGACATGTCCATTCAAATCAAGAGCATAACAGAGTTTCTTGCTGTCGCCACTATTATTCAACATTGTTTTAGCCAATACCAGGACAACAAAAAAGAGAGAAGAAGAGTAAATATTGGGAAAGGAAGAGCATAGTTTTCATTGTGACTCCTCCCTGGAAAAACCTAAGAAAATCTATTAAATTAATATTAAAAATTTTTAATGATAGCCAGACCCAAGAATATTTTTAAAAAATCAATAGCTTTTCCCACATAGCATCAATAATCAGTTAGAATATATCATTGGGGAAATACTGACAATAGCAACAACAACAACCCATTTTAAAAGCAACCAAGTACAGATTCATTTCTCTAGACCAGTGGTTCTCAACCTTCCTAATGCCTCAACCCTTTAATACAGTTCCTCATGTTGTGGTGACCCCCAACCATAAAATTATTTTCGTTGCTACTTCATAACTGTAATTTTGCTACTGTTATGAATCGTCATGTAAATATCTGATATGCAGGATGTATTTAGGCGACCCCTGTGAAAGGGTCGTTCGACCCCCAAAGGGGTCACGACCCACAGGTTGAGAACCACTGCTCTAGACACATAGCCAAATGGATTCTATTCTAAGCATGATATCCCGTCCTCACGAGTGACAGCCTGAGCTGTTTAGGAAGAAAAGGAACACTCACCGTGATGAGGGGCGCTGTCCTGGCTGATGGGGAAGGTGGTCTGGACTCACACGTGGGCCAGAGGCTGGTCCGCCATTTCAGAGCCAGCAAAGCCTGAACAGAAGAGGTTCCTGCCACAGCCTCAGCGGGCAGCCTGGAGTCCTGCTCTGGGCTGACGCACTGGCCACGTTTGTGTGACTCAAGAACGGGAGGGCTCCTTTTCTGGGTTTGGAGGGTGAGGATTCTCAGGGAGCGGGGGAGAGACTCTGGGAATGTGGGCCTGAAAAAGGCCTGGGAGAGAAGATGGAGAGGAACTAAGGAGGCTGCGTGGGGTCCGGAAGGAAGGAGCGTTCAGTGGAGCGCCTCCAAAAGTTTAAAGCAAGAGGCCTTCCCCACCTTACCGTCACCTCTCCTGGTCCTCTTGGCACTGCCCTGGCCTGCTGTGCTGGCTGCTTTGTGCTCCACTTCCTTCCCTAAATTGACTCTCCACCCTGCTCTCTGCCCAGAAGGCTGACCTGCAAGGTTACTGCAACAGGTTCCCCTTTCCTCTGGTTTCCGACTGGGTTCGGCAGGGGGACGGGGCCGAGGGAGGGAGGATGTGGCAGCTCCACGCAGCGCCTCGCCTCACCCCTTTGGGCTTAGGGGAACTCATACCCGGCACACTCCCTGTGCTTTCTTACACCTGCTCACACCCGTGTAAGTAGTCTCGTTAGTAAGCCTCCCTCGAATGATACTAATTTGGGTGGCCCACCTATTTTCCTGCCGGACCCTGACCAAAATAAACACTTGCCTGACTGCTCGGTAAAGCAACTGTCCAGCAGAGTTCGGAGGGAGAGTGGTCTGGGGATAACAGGTGAGGTTGAGCTTCGCCTGATTACCTGGTGAGATTCTGGCCAAGATGGGGCTTCCACCTGTGAATCATCAGGCAGGCACGTGCCAACCAGCAGACGCCATCCCAAACATGAAACCATGTTCCCGAACTTCCCACACAGGGCACGAGGTAAGTACCGCTCCCACGCGGACAGCGGAGGGGCCCTGTCCCCATGAATGCAGCGATTAATGCACAGGGACGGCTCTCGTAGGATTCTGCACCCACTGGTAGAGTCAGGTGCACTGCGGGTGACTTTATTCTTTGCTTATATTTCTAGGTACTTTGGGGAATGCACATGTTATTTTTATAATGAGAAAACAATACTAGTAGTTTTGGAAAAAATGATAGAAGGTGGAGGCGTGGCAAGAGTGTTAACAAACTTCCCGTGTGGTGTGAAGGACCCCTGCCTTATCCTTACCCTCACCAGCCTACCTCCCTGAGAACTCAGCTCGACCTTAGACGTGGCATTTGTTCTCTGTGCACCGTTTTGCTCTGGGCCAGTGAGAGGATGAGGTGAAAAGCACCGTGGAAACGGAAGTGCTGGAGAGCTCATCAGTGACTTTTATGATTCCTGCTGCTCTTTGGCCCTGCCCGATAGTCCGACCCCACCCAGCAAGCCTGCCTGTTCCCCACAGCTGACCCGTGTCCACCTGTGCGTGAGGCTCTCCGCAGGGCTGGCTCCATCCCCGAGAAGCCCTCGCCCTGCCCAGCTGCCGGCGCCAGGGAAAGTCCAGACCTGGCTGCAGGTGTTGGCTCTGCCCTACTCCCTGCGGGAACTGGACCAGTACTTCTGCTCTCTGGGCCTGTTTCCCTCGAGGGACAAAATGGAACCTAGCCCTCCAGCTTCAGGATTGTTGGGTTGGGAAAGGGATTTCCCTCTGCTTCCCTTCCCCTTCCCTCACGCCCCTTCAGCAGCTGAGAGAGGGGGAAGGCTCAGGGGCAGAGCCTCAGGTCCCTTTGAGAAATACACTGAGTGGCCAGATTGTTATGACCACCCCATCAGTACAATGAAGTGAATTAGTTATGCAAATAATAATAAAACCTTGAGAGTATTTGCTTAGGACGTTTTCAATATCCAGTATTTTTGGAAGTGTCAATGAAGTCCTGTTGGGGTGGTCATAATAATCTGGCCACTCAGTGTAGAGCGCCCCCTGTGGGAGTGTGGGAGGGTGACCTCCAGGAGCCTGTGGCTGAAGGAAAATCAATTAAATCAAACGAAGGAACATATGTTTTCTGTGGATTTTGTGTCAAGGCCATTAGTGTTGCTGGCAGGTGTGACTTTCTTCCCACAGTGGAGCTGAAACAGACCCCAGCCACCCCTGAGGGAGGGGCCCAGGCCCAGGGGAGGCCAGCACCCAGCCTGGCTCAGTTAACATGTCCTCAGTAGAGTCCAGAGCAAGCGACACAGCTCACCCCAGAGTGAGAAATGGCTTCATTTTAAATGTTCACATTGCCCGGAAGTGCACACATAACCATATAAAAATCATTTTTATTAAAATATAAAAGTTTTCCAATATATTGCATTGAAGACATTTATATAAAAAAAGCAATTGCAACGAACATGCTACATTGGCATTGAGATATTCTGAAAGCTTAAGTGCCCACGTTTAAACAACATTTTGGTATAATAAGCATATCCTTATATATTTCAGAGGGTACATATAATACTGAAAAAATACTTCATGTAAAATCTAAGTTTATGTGCATACAAAAAAGTATTACACTGAATAGCTTATTTCAAACTGAAACATTCAAAGTATTCAATTTCTTAGACAACATGCAAACATTTTAACATTTAGATTGACATTTTAAATATATAAACCATAATTCTTTATAATTTTATATCAGAAAAGAAAGTCAGACAGAACACATATCTACATTGTGCATGCCACAAACGCAAATGTGTCTTCAAAACGGAAAGTACTGGGTTAGTACACATGATTGTCACTTTACAAATATGGCTATTCACCTTCTTCATAATAAAATAGGAAAATCATGTATTATTTACATGAGCTACTAATTATTTCATTTTTTGGCAATTATTTAAGTAGCAGCAATTGGTTTAAAGATTGATGTTTAAAAAATCTAAATTTACCTCGATGAATACTGAAGAATATACATCTGGTTAACATAAAGATGCACAATGCAAGATGCTTTGATGCGATAGCTCTCCTCCCTTTCACCAAAGTCACAGACACATGCTTGTAACCACTGAGACTGTGATTCCATTTACTTAGCTTGCTTTTGCTTGTCACAATAGATGGGTTCCTAAATTAAATGCTGTAAGTTAAGGCTGCCTGATGATCTACATGATAGTTCCAAAGATGCTTTATCTCCATCCCATGCGTTAATGCAGGGGCTCTTCACTGTGCCCCCAGCTTCTACACAGAGTAGGCTATTGTCTGTAAACACACACACACACACTAGGGGCCCCTAACACGTACAGGAACTCTAACATGAAGTTCCTGTGACACAAAGCCCACAGTCGAGCGAGTTATCTTTCTAAAAAGTGACAATGTCATTCATCAGTGACACTGAACATATCTTAGTGAGGGACCCACCTAATGAGCAACCTGTAAATTGGAAGGCAGTGATCCACCAGAAGAAACATCCTCTTTTCATTAGTATTTGGAGGAAAATTTTTGAACATTTATAAAAACAAAACAAAACCCCTACTAATATTGGCAGATTAAAAAAAAATACTGTGTGGTGAACAGAGGTGATGAATGCTCTGACCTGGCCACTCTCCAACTTGGAACCTGCATGCAGGAAATCAGACTGAGGAACATTCTGCACGTCTCCTGGGCAGGCAGTTATGTCCTAGACTATGTGCAAGGCGAAGCCCAGAGTGAGGAGGAAGAGGCCGGAGTGGCAGGGAGCTCCGGCCCGGACTCCGGCCGATGGCATGCTGCTGGAGACCTGCACCTGAGAAATGATGAGGGCAGAGAGCGGGACGTGGGACGCCAGGGTAGGGCTGTCGGCGTTGATCAGGGATTCGATCTTCTCGGCTTCTCTATTGCAGGCCTCAATCTGGGAGAGGAAAATCATATTCTCTTACTATAAAACCACAGAACCCATGAAAAGGTCAAGTCAAATTCCACATCTACTCCAACACAGGGAATGTGCTTTCACTTTGTCTTTTTCTTAGCAAAGGAACATTTAATTATGGTCTTAATTCATTACATAAATAATAACAGCATCAATGGAAACCAAATCAGAAATGAAAGGATCCACAATGCCACTGTCCCTTCTTTTTCCACAATCCTGTCACTGCTTATCCACATTCAGACATTAGCTTTCATGGTTAAACACAGTCACAGGGAACGGACTTTCATGCCTGTTCACACATCTAATTGCTGAAGGAGCAATTAGAGGCAAGTAATTAGGCTGAACGAACTTTCTAATGATGGCAGTTTAGAGGCCGCTTGTATTCCCCCCGTCGCTTGGGCCCTCACTATTTTGATGCTGAAACTTGGGGGTCTATGTGAGTGAGGTTCACCTCGATATTGTGGGGAAGAAAAACTGGGGCCCACAAGACCAGCTCCTCCTCCCCAGTGGGAGCACAGACTCAGGAGACAGGAGTCTGTTCTGCTTTGTCACTGTGCGACCTGCCACTCCCTTGCCTCCCTGGGCCCAGCTGCCTTGTCTGTAGGATGAGCAGATGCATTCCATCTGCCCACACTTAGAGTGACAGCATCTCAAGCTCTCCCCTCCCCGACTCAGCATTCTGCTGTCAAATGTGTACCTGGCCCGTCACCTGGCAAAGTGCTCGCGGGTGCAGCTCTGTCCCTCAGACACCGCCAGCTTCTCCCTCCTGCCCTGCCGAAATGCCTCCTTTCCTCTCCTCACCACCTGATCCTCCCCATGCTGGTCTGTGCCCACCCCCTGCCAAGTCCACCAAACTTGAAGTTGACAACATGCCGCACAACTGTATGCTGAACCCCACCTGCAGAGCTTTGGGATAATGATCGACCGGAATGATCAGGATCACTATTTCGGATTCAATGCTGAAGTATCCAAATACGTCACACTGTGGGACGGACACGTGCATGCGGATCTTCTGAAGTATGTCCAGAACCGTTATTGGCTTTTTGTTCGTTACCTAGAAAGAGAAAATAAATTTCTATTATCAGAAAAAAAGAATTCCTCATTACTGCCTAAGCCAAGGGGCTGTTTTGGCCAAGGAACCCATCAGTGCAGGGCACTGCAGCTGGATTTGAAGTTGATGCCGATGAGGTTTTGCCTGACTTGGAGCTCTGTAGCTAAAATAAGCACTCGCACCAGAAGCACTGTTTCAAAGTGACTGTTCTGAGGACAATGGGGAGATGGGGGTAATTTCGAGGCAGTGACAGGTACTGGCTGCTACATGTCTGGGAGCCCTGTTTCCACCTGCTTTGTGTACCTGTACTTCAATGATTCATTCGTTAACAGTGGGCAGTAAAAGCGATGGCACAGAAAAAGAAAAGAGGCAGAACTCTCACGGGATGGTGGCTGGCTCTGGAAGCAGCCCACAGGGGAATGGGGCCGTGAGAGGGCAGGCAACCCCGAGACCATCTGGCAGCTACCAGTCTCTGGCCGCCTGGTTTTGCCTCTAGCCCTAACCTGCTTCCTGTGCCAGGAGGGGACCTTTCCCAGAAAGGCTCGCTGTGCTGCCCGGAGCAAGGTCGCCACCCAGCCAGGGTGTGAGGAAGGGAGCCCAGGATCGGGAGCCAGACAGCTGGAGTTCAAACCCTCGTTCCACCGCTTACGAGCTGAATGGCCTCGGGCAAGCTGCTTCTCTGCAAATCAGTCTCTTCATCTATAACTGGGACAACACACTCTACTCTGAAGGGTTACAGCCGTTTACCAATAAGGTTTCCACCCAGCATATAAAGCAACTTACCTTGGCAATTGTATCCAGTTTTTCTTTGTCAAATAAAACTCTTAACATCCCAGCACATAATGGGCAACAAGCACCTGTGCAACAGAAACCATGTCATCTGTGGTCAGAATTAGAACCAAGAACACAAAACAGTTGGGGACAGGACCAACCCTTCGCTCTGTGCTAGGAGAGTTGCAGCTGGCCTCCCTGATGACTGCACTTTAGGTCCCCTGACCAACCGGGGTCTTACAATCCATACATTTCCCCAAATCCTTCCTCCATCCCCGCTTCACCCGTTACCACTTCTCAGGGTGAGGGGCTGTGGTGTGAGGCAGCACAGAGAGACACGAAGCCTAGCCCTGCCTCGCCTCAACCCCACTGTGACCCTGGCAAGTGCTCTCCTGGGCTTTTGATTTCTACCTGCAAAACAAGGGACCAGGTACTTCAGGGATTCCATGGGTGTTTAACTCTAATATAACTTTAAAAATTATTTTAAACTGTTAAAAAAACCAACAGAATTATCATAACAAGGTCTCCAGGAGGAAGGGGGCTTCGGTTTACTCACTGCTGAGCCCCAGTGCCTAGAAGAGGATCTGGCACATAGTGGAAGCTCGAAAAACAATTGATGAATTCATGGGTGGAGGAATGGACTTGCTGGTCTGCGTACTAATCTGTTCTGACTTGGGATAAAGTCTCTTCTGCCTGCTCTGTTTAACTGAAGAGTAAGAGACTGTAAGGGAAGTTGTTTAAGAAAACTGTTATCGCTTATAATAGTCTTTTTACAAGACTTCCTCCATTATATGCAACTAAAACAACTAAATTGGATCCTAAGGCCAATCTAAGACAACAACTGTCTTTTGTTTTTCTCCTGGACCATGTGGGTTAGGCCTTCTCTCAATTTCAAATGTTTGTGTTCATCAAAACTACTTCAATTATTCATTCGTTAATTACTAATTCTTTGTTCATTAACTTTATGGTAATATATATTTTAAAAAGTAAACATTATGCATTTGAACAAATAATCATAATTTTAGTAATTAAATATTGCTTTATCTGTTTACTTATAGGTGTTTGGTATGAGATTTTGCTTGAAAAAAGTTGGCCGTATTGTTTTAAAACCACTGGATCAGATGATGTCTAAGGTAATCCACAGCTTTTTAAGGTCAACCCAGAGTTATGTACCTAATCAGTATCAGGTAGAGTTAAGATTTTTTTTGAAATTTTTAAATAAGCTCGTAACTCTCTCCTCAGGGACTCACTGTCTGGAGGCAGATAATCAAGGCTTCCCAATCCCGCCCCTGCCCCACCCCACCCCACATACCGGGTGGGACGATGGGTTTGCACTCAGCTGCCGAGAGCGAAGGACACTTCACAGCAGCACACTCCGTGACAGAACTGTGCTCTGAGAGGACCCCGACGGCCTGGCAGGGCCCATAGTAATCGACTGCCACACGGTCCGAGTAGGCTGCGCACACGCTACTGTAGGTCTCCCCATTGTGCCCACAGACGGGCTCCGTGGTTCTGCAGAAGGGCTGAGAGCAAATAACTACACTTAGCCTGGAAACCTGTATGGTGCACTTTTCCTAACTGAGGCCACACAGTAGGTCTCCCTACTTTCAGGAAGGAGAAAAGATGCAGATATAAGCTCTGGGGACCCTCTTAATGAAGCTCCTGAGGTGGGCTCCACATGGTGGAGGGGGACAAGCGGGCTGTCCCAAAATGAACTGAGATGACTGTTCTCAGCCGTTCTGGGACTTGGTGCTCACTCGTGTGAACTGATAGGAGATAAAACTCCCACTCCCTCAGACTTCTATCATTCCAGAAGTGCCCCGTTTGAAGAAAACAAAATCAACCTTCATGCAAATATGGAGGCTTTATCATTTCACACTTGGGTACGGGATAAGGAGAAGGAAGAGTGGAGAGATCCGTGGGGCAGAGAGACTCTAGGTCAGCGGTTCTCAACCTGTGGGTCGCGACCCCTTTGGGGGTCGAACAACCCTTTCACAGGGGTCGCCTAAGACCACTGGAAAACACATATTGAATATATAATTACATATTGTTTTAGTGATTAATCACTATGCTTTAATTATGTTCAATTTGTAACAATGAAAATACATCCTGCATATCAGATATTTACATGACGATTCATAACAGTAGCAAAATTGCAGTTATGAAGTAGCAACGAAAATAATTTTATGGTTGGGGGTCACCACAACATGAGGAACTGTATTAAAGGGTCACGGCATTAGGAAGGTTGAGAACCACTGCTCTAGATCCATTAGCAGGTAAGGACTCTGAGAGAAAAATAGCCAGGAAGAGGCACAAGAGAAGAGAAGACTGGAACTCAATGTAGCAGGTATCAGAACACAAGCTCCCGGGGGAGACTAACTGAGGAAGGGATTTTCCTGACAATGAGGACCAGGAAATGAGGAGCAACCATGCCAGGTGTTAGCTGGCTGTGGGCAGAGGCTTCCCGGGGAGAGGGGCCGGCACACAGATCAGTGGTGTGCGGGAGCCTCAGTGGGGTTGTCCGTGAGGTTACTCTTAAAACATGAAAACATGAATACAGATTCCACAACCTTACAAGACACAAAGATAAACTGATACAAAGACACTGTCTTAGAGAAATTTCTGATTACAGTGATGTGATAGGGACTTCATTGGAAGAGTGTTTGGAAAGAACCCTTTTCTTGGTTGTTTTAATGCCCATTCTTCCTGATTTGTTTTCCAGTGAGGGCCCATAGAACTACGGAAAGTGGAAATGGTGCCGACTCATGCCGAGGGGGGAAACTTCAAATTCTTTTCCTATAAGAAGCCACTCTCTTTCCTTGCTGGTACACTAGATGGGCAAAGGCACACACACTAGCAAGGAAGTCCTCCGGAGTTGGGAGGAAAAGGCCGTCTGGGGATGGTTCCTTTTAGTAGAGGGCCGAGTTCTCTGGATGGGGCAGGGTTCATAGAAGACCCTCGAGTGGTCTTCCTGCTGATTCATCTGTAAAAGCAATTTTATCTCTGTGACTTGGGCTTGTCAGCTATACAACTGTACCTGGCACGGGCCTGTGTACAAGAGGCTCTTCCCTCGCTGGTACAAAGTGCAGAGATTGCTGTGCTCCATGTGGTTCGTGTCACAAACAGGATCTCGGACCTGGTCGCAGGTGAGCTGTCGTGGCAAACACTCGAACTGGCTACACCCAAATTTGTCAAAAGTCGTCAGGCAGACTTGTGGTCTGGGTATGCACCTGAAAAACACAACGGTGCACCAGGAGCCAGGAAGGACTATGGGAGGGGGCGGCAAAGCACTGACAAGGACAGGAGATCGAGAGCACGAGAGAAACGGAAAACACTTCCTATCCCCAAGAGCTTATGGAGAGCAGGAGAGTCGAGCACACACAGAGCAGGCTATCAGGTAGAAGAGCACACACAAAATGCTAATGGGAATCAGTCATCCTGACGAGGAGCCTGGAGAAAGCACGGGTGGCGTGGTCCCTGGCTGGAACCTGGAGGTTAAGGAGGGCTGCACTGGCCTGAAGGCTGAGGAAGCAGCATATGCAAAGGTGTGATGCTCAAGACTCTGTGGTGCTGGGAGGGGCAGGTGAGCCTGAGGGCAGGAGCAAAGAATGCACAGGTAGGAATGGCATGACAGGAGGCCATCAAGTGGGGCTGATGCTAGAGCCCTGTAGTCAATAATAAATGAAACCTTTTCAGGGACTTAGTTTTTAGCTTGGCTGATATCAGTCTATCTTAAGAGGAGGCTTCACAACATGTGCTGAAAAATTCAGGTTTCTGTGCTTACGAGGCTGGGGACCTGATGCTGGCTGGTTGTGAGTCCCTGAGAGAACGTCACTCCATGAAGCCGGGTTTTCCTAGAAACATCTGGACCTTGCTTCATTCTCAACTCCTGAACTAAGAGGGATTAGGGATGATGATTCTTTTCTTCTTTAGACTTTTCTGCTTCCCTCATTTGTATAAAGAGTATTTATAACTTTCTACAGGAAGATAAAATGTTTAGCTTTCACTGGGTCTTTGAAGTAACAGATATACAAATATTAGTCTGTAAAACAAAAGAAGAGAGTAGCCAGCATTATTTAATTTCAAAGGAAATTACTTCCATCCTTTTAGGGATAAGCCTCCTGCACTGAAACCACCACCACCACCATCACTACTGCTATGTATGGTTGTCTTTTCTTGTGGGATTGAAAATTAGATTGTGTGCAGTTATGGAAATTGAAGATATTTGAAGGGAAATAATGGAAAAGAATATTTAGAACTTAATCAGTTATTAACATGGAAGGAATGAGAACCAAGACCATCAGGAGAAACTTGGTAATTTTACAAAGAAAAACTTTTCAATTTGAGTATCTATAATAATAAAAGTGTAATATGCTAATTAGACCAGACAGCCGAACGACCTTCCGGACGACCTTCCGGACAAAGCCGGGGCTGCAAGGGCTGAGCCCCTTGCATGAATTTCGTGCATCGGGCCTCTAGTATAGAAATAAGAGGACCAATAGGAAAAGTTAAGAACTGGGGGGTAAATTAAACATGGGTTACTGTCTAGCTTACTGTTGTGACCTACCATTTAGGAATATGCCTGGTACATACTTTATGAAGGAATACTTTTTATTTTTTTAAACAATTATTTTTGAACAGATAATACAAGCCCATGGTGAAACTGAAAAGGTGTGAAATGGTATATAGTGAAAAATAAGTCTCTCTCCTATTTTTGTGTCCCAGTCACTGAGTTCCCTTCACCAGCAGCAAACACTATTACTAAATTTCCATAGAGGACATACCAATCCTCCTTCTAACCCACTCTTGTATGGGAGTGCCTATTTCTCTATATTATGTTATCAAACGGTCTTTTTTTTCCAGAGTGGAAATCTTTTTTTTTTCTTTTCATTTTTTTAATGGTTTAAAGTATTACATATAGTATTACATATGTCTCCTTGTTATCAAACTTTTTATCTTTGTCAATCTGGTAGATGGAAAATGGTACACCTTGGAGTTTTAATTTAATTTACATTTTGCTTAATATGAGGAAGGTTAAGCATTTTGGTAGATTAGTAGACATTCATCAAATTCATTTAATTTTCCTCCTGGGCACACATCTAGATTACGTTTTCTCCCTTGCAGGCAGTTGTGGCCAAGTGACTAAGTTCTAGACAATGGAATGTGCTGGAAGTGGAGATGAATGCCACTTTTAAACCTGGCCCATAAAAGCTTCTCAGGAGCAATCTCCATCACCTCCCTTCTCTCATCGGCTGGCCTGATACAGAAGATACAGAGGAGGACTAGGAGGCCGAGGTCAGAGCTGGCAGAGTCACTAGACGGAAGGATCCTAAGTCTCTGAGTCACCATGTGGAAAGCCACCTGCTGAACATCCAAACGGACTGTATTTGAACTTCTGTTATGTTAAAGTGATGATACTTTGGGGTTTATATACAGTAGCTAGAGTTACTCACCCTAACTATTAAAAGCATCTTTTATTTTTATTTATTGATGAGAGAGAGAGAGAAAAAGAGAGAGAGAGAGAGAGAGAGAGAGAGAGAGAGAAAGAGAGAGAGAGAGAGATTGAGATTTCTTGTTCCACTTATTTACACATTCACTGGTTGATTCTTGTATGTGCCCTGATCGGGGATCAAACCCGCAACCTTGGTGTATCGAGAAAATGCTGATTCAAAGAGCATGTGTATTTCAAACCTTGGACAACACTAAGCAACTGAGCTACCTGGCCAGGGGTAAAAGCACCTTTTCAAGTGTTCAAGAACTATTTGTTACTTCTTTCTCTATGTTTATGTCCTCGGTCCATTTTTCTATTAGGTTATCACTCTTTGCCCATTTTTATATTAGACTGTTGATCTTTTTCACATTGATTTGTAAGGACTCTTACATTATAAGGACATCGGCCTATTCTCTGTGATATTCTTCCCAGTTTGTTATTTGTCTGTGACCATGAAGAACATTTTCATTTTCATATAGCTGCATTTTTCAATCTTTTATGTTGATTTTGTATTATACTCAGAAAGGACATCCCACTTTTGAGATTTTATACATTTTTTAATTATAAAACCAAGATAATCTATTAGAAAGATTAGCAAATAGAGGAAAACAAACAAGCAGATACTAAACAGCCCTCAATTCTACCTCCCAACACAACTATATTATCCTTTTGGCTTACTTCTTTATCTTTTTTTTTTTTTTTTTTTAATGCATAGCACTCTGTCTTCGTTCCATAGGAACTTTATGGCCTTAGATTTCATGGTATAAACTTTGCCAGATGGGCAACCAATTCCCTTTGCTATTTCTTTTAACACATCAGAAACTCTTCCTCTCCCTCCATACTGCACAGAGTTTGAAGGATGGAGAGAGGCAACTGCTTATTTCCCACAAAGTCCTTCCTAAGGAAAGGACGGTGGCACTGGGATGTGCCCTGCTCGGGCCCATGCGGCGGCCAGTGAAGCCCCGCTCCAGAGGCTGCACCCTCAGAGCCAGCAGGACACTTGCCCTGTGGCCACCACATGCAGAAATCCACGAAGGGCAGGTCACCTCTACCCTGAGCTCATGAGAAAACTGCAGAGAAAGGGCCCCTAATAAATAATTTCAAATAATACTGAAGCTGCATTTTCCAGAGATTTCTCACATTCAGTTCCTAAAATGGAGGTAGGTAAGTAAAAGAAAATTTCCCATTATTATTGGGCATAAATAATTAATAATTAGAATACATTCATTTCTCTCATCTCATGTTACCCCTCCTTGCCTCTCACTTTCTGTTTCAGTTTTTACAAAACTGTTGCTATAGCTCCCAGCATAGACTGTGCTATCTCATGGCCAGCAGTCAGGATCTTTGCTCTCTCTGCCTTCACTGCAACACCATCTTTCCTCCAGTGTAAACCTTGCCTGCAATGTCCCATCATCTTCCCAGACGAATGTCACATCGGATAGGCTTTCTTGGCTCCCCCAGGAGGCACCAGCTGCTCCACTCCCAGGCCCCCAGTCACACGGCAAGTTACCAACCAGCTTTCCATGGCTCTTGCCCTCCAGACTCCAACCAGGGCAGAGACCTTCTGAATTCATCTTTGTATTTTCATTGTCTGTACATACTAGATCAGCCGTGGGCAAACTACGGCCCGCGGGACGGATCTGGCCCATTTGAAATGAATAAAACTAAAAAAAAAAAAAAGACCGTACCCTTTTATGTAATGATGTTTACTTTGAATTTATATTAGTTCACACAAACACTCCATCCATGCTTTTGTTCCGGCCCTCCGGTCCAGTTTAAGAACCCATTGTGGCCCTCGAGTCAAAAAGTTTGCCCACCCCTATACTAGATGCTCATCTTCAGTTAAAAGGATGAGGAGCCATTTGACTTACCTTTGGTTTTTTGGGCAGGGGTTAGGATTACATGGGTCTTTTGAGATGCACGATCCGAACTCAAACTGCTGGTCCTGGAGGCCCACACAGCGAGCAATGCATGCACTGGGGTAGGTGCGTCCATTCTGCCCACACACGGGGACAAACTGGTCTGCACAGTTACAGGGCAGTCCTGAAGAGAGGAAACAGTCTCAAGATGTGGACTTGTATATGCCCCTTTCCCGTATATTTCCTTAGGAAGGCACACCACTAACAATCAGCAGAGGTCTCATGTTAAGATAGATTGAAAATTAAGTTTAAAAAAACTTGCCCTACAATCTCTGAAAGGCAGCAGGCTCTGAAAAGCCATTTGCTGAATAATGGCTTTCCTTTGTACCATTTATTGGCAGATAATTGAGGGCCCCCAGACTTTGATGCTAGGGTTAGAGACCCCTATAAACAAAGGTATAGGTAGAAAAAGTAAAGAATGTTCCTCCCAATCTGGAGTATAAAATCTAGAATTTAGAAGTTTAAAGTTTGGCTTGGGGGATTTCTAGAAGGTACCCACTTTGGATTTTAGGTAAGCAGAAGATGGACCAACAAGTACAAAAAACAAGACCAAGTAGAGAAGGTTATAACTCCTCATATAGGTTCTTCCCGTCTCCTTCTGGAAGGGGGAGAACAAGGTAAGTCGGGAAATTATTGTAGTTTTGAGGCTTAAGAATTTTTATGAATGTCTCTCTCTCTCTCTCTGAGTCATGTTTGGACTGGAACACTATCTGGGTACAAAATGTGCATTTTGGGGCCAGTAAAATCTCCTGAGAGTCTGCTAGCTAAATAGTCATGAACTTAATTTATCCCAGGACATGAGGGGCTGCAGGGAAAGGGGTCCTGCTAATTGTAAAGTCCATCTTTCAAAATCATTTAGATGTAAGCAAATACATAAATAAATAAATGTCTCCCGGCTACATCTTTAGTTCACTCTTCATTCCTATGGAAGTTTCATGGTTTTTCTAAGCAGAATTATTGTCCTTAGCAGAGCAGAGCAGAGTAGATAAAGGATAATAATAAATAAAGAACAACAATTAGCAATGAGGGCTGGTGCTTATTAGGGTTCATAGAGGATGGGGTGGAGTTGATCTTGCCTATACTTCCCCATCAGTCTGCTGTTCAATTCTTATTTCCAATGTGCTGGAGATACAATGTAGGTAAACGCTATCCTGTTCTCCCCAACCCCTCTCCAGGGAAAGAAAAATCAAATAGCTGTAGCAGTATGAAACAAGACAAGGGCAACCACCTGGTTCCTCTTTACCCAGAACCAGCAGTATTTCAGATCTGGGAAAAAGCAGAGGCCAATAGATGCCAGTAGACTGTGCTGCTGCTGTTGACAACTGCAGCTTCATCTCAAGAAAAGAGCATCTCATCTCACCAACATTTTCACCTACTATAGCTGGTGTGAGCATTCCAGTAGCAGAAAGCACAGGAAAGTCAAGAAAGTAGTATTCTTAATTGTGTTTGTTCAGAAAAATTCTTGTCTCAAAATTAAAACAATTTTCCAGGTTAACTTTTTGGAGAAATCCCTAAGGAAACCAGTGGAAAGAACCCATGTGAGGAGTTTACAGCCTTCTGTCTTGTTTTTGGTATTACCCTTTAACTTCCCAGAAATCCCCCAAGCCAGATTTCAAACATCTAAATTCTAGATTTTATACACCAGACTGGGAGAAACAGTCTTTACTTTTTCTACCTATAGCTTGGTTTATAGGAGTCTCTACCTTATATGAACCAGTGGGCTAAACTAAGGTAAGTCAAGGAATAAAGTGGTGAGCTTGGCTGGTGTTGCTCAGTGGTTGAGCAACGACCTATGAACCAGGAGCCCATGGTTTGATTCCTGGCAGGGTACATGCCCGGGTTTCGGGCTCGATCCCCAGTGGGGGGCAGCTGATCAATGATTTTCTCTCCTAATTGATGTTTCTATCGCTCCCTCTCCCTTCCTCTCTGAAATCAATAAAAATATATTTTTAAAAAAGAAAGTGGTGAGAAAAGCATCAGAACAGAAACAAACATAGAAAATACACAGACATTTTAGATCATGACCATACTTGCAGGGGTAAATGGGGTATTTTAGCAGGTAGAAAAATTCCATTTAACTAAAACCATCCCAATCACTGACTGACCCTGTTCTTTTTGCATGAAATTCCAGAATATTAGTGCTGGAAGGGCCCTAAGAAACCATTTTGTTTAATGCCTTCAATCCATAGAGGAGGAAACAGATCCAGAGAGGGAAAGTATCTTGCTCTCATAAATACAGATTATGCACTCATTTTACTGTGTATTTTTGCAATTGAGGCAAGACCAGAGAAGCTGCCCGGAAGGAAAAATGGGTACAAAGGGAGGCTGGCCTGCCGAGGACCGCTCTCCGTGACCACGGTTACCTGTGAAGGTGCGCCGGTCATCTTCTGAACTGTGTTCACTGAGGCACAGGCGGGTAGAGCACACCAAATTGCCAGCAAAACAAGAACAAACATTGCAGTCGATATTAAAGGATGTTCCATGACCTGAGAGAAATGAAATGTTGTTCCATATCATGCATTTATAAATAATCATAAATTTAAAGTTTAATAGTTTTAAAATAGAAGTTCTTGAAAATTGACTTCTGAATATACAATTTGGGAGTTAAATCTGTATATTTATATTTATATTTGTGTATTTCTCCCCCTCCCTCTCCCCCAAAGCCCTAACGGGCTGGTCTCACCAGACTGCTCCCTATTCTCTGAGAATGTTTCTGGCTGCTCTTCTGCCTCAAATGCTCTCCTCCTTCTGGACCAGCTCATCTCTCCAGGACCAGCCCTGATGCCACCTTTGGACCACAGATTCTCCCAATGCCCTTGCAGAAATAACTGGCTTCTTGAAGAGTGCTTGGTTTGCTACTTTTTGTGGCTCAAATTCTCTCCCCTCTTATCAAGGAAAGCATGACCTCAATCCCTCATCTCAGTCTCAGCTCCACAAGGCACTAGTATGCTCTTTTGTATAGAATAGATATTAATCAGTGAAAGTTTATGGAGAGAAGGAATTTGTTTATCCTTAGATATTTTCTGTGATACAAAGTACCTACTTGACATTTTTTTTTTAGCTAAGCAGAATATGAACTAACTCTAGGGCAGAAATTTGCAAGCCAAGAGCACTCTTTTTTCAAATAAGATCTCATACATAACACTTAGCATAGTGCATGGCATACAGTTAAGAGTTCAGTAAGTGTTAATTATTATTAGCTTTTAGTCCTTTCTTGAGGAGGCTTCTAAGAGAACTCCTCAGAAGTCCTGGTGTCCTTGTATAGTTTGAAAAATACTGCCCTGGAGTATCTGATTTGTAGACTTTGGTGAGAATCCATTCAATGTTCTTCCTACAAAGTTAAGATAACTAATCTCATATTAAAAACAAAAAACAAATAAATACAGTTCAAGACTCACTTTTTCTTTTTCCTCCAACAATACAAGACTTCTGAAGGTCTATACAGTGCATCTCCATGCAGTTTTCTAAGAGTCCACTATGTCCACATGAACAAATTTTATAACAACCAACTTCCGAACCTGTGGACGATGGCACCTGGATTAGTGTCCCTTGACGGACGATGAAATCAGAGGCTTCTCCCAATTTGCAACCTGTATAAACAAAAATTAGCTGAGAGAGATGGTATTGTTCTATGATACTATTTTATGCATTAGATACATTTCACATAAGTCTTATAGGTTCTGTGTGTCTATTAAAGATTAAGAGACTTTTTCACCTAAGTAAGTAATTGTTTTGATTCACTGGCCAAAAACATATTCTCGCAAACAAAAATTCCATGTTCTGTGCGATGGTGGTGATTAAGGACCTATATCCCAAAGTTGCTATATTCTGTTTAAAATTGCTACAAGATATGTAGTTTTTTTATTTTGGGAGGCTTATCAAAGATATTTTAAAATCACAGATATTTTTAAAATAGAGTATAAAAACTGATATTTTTAGAATAATCTTGGTCACAAAACTTTTAGTGATGGAATGTAAGTATACCTTAACTTTTAAAAGAAGTTGAATATTTGATTGGGCTTAAGGGAAACCCATTAATTTCAAATTTTAACAAGATTTGTTATGACTCTATAGCTGGCATAATATGGTATTATACAAATATTATAGATGATCCTTTGAGACATCATGCTTATTTAATTTTATCTTTTGTTCCTTTTTATTTTACAAACATTTAAAAATGTTAAGTCTAACATGATATAGAAACATTTTCAATTGGGAAATAAATAAAAGAAAGCACAATGTTGCCCCAACTATATTCTAAAGGAACCGACAAAGAGCTAAAGACTACCAAAATTCTATGGGATAAAAAATGTTCTGCCTTAAAGTCATATACATTTCTATACAACATTAAATTTATGGAGTTGCCCTAGACGGTTTTGCTCAGTGGATAGAACATCGGCCTGCGGACCCAAGGGTCCCGGGTTTGATTCCGGTCAAGGGCACGTACCTCAGGTGCAGGCTCCTCCCTGGCCCAGGCCCTGGTGCAGAAGGCAACCAATTGATGTGTTTCTCTCACATCAATATTTCTCTCTGTCTTTCCCTCTCTCTTCCACTCTCTCTAAAAATCAATGGAAAAATATCCTCGGGTGAGGATTAAAAAAATAAATAAATAAAATAAAAATTTATGGAGTATTTACACATCCCACTGAGAATGCCTTTTCTCTAAATATTAAAAATCTCTAAATATTAAAACAACATTCAGTACATATTCTCAAACATTACAACATGAAGTACAAAGTATAAAAAACTGGTCCAAAGTTCTTTTTCCTTCTGTTGTCAAGAACCATATAATCATTATGAGAGCCTAGTTTTGGATCAATATTAGTTTATAATCTAAATGACTATTGATAATTACATTTGTCTTTGTCCTTTTCTGCTTACATAAATGACATGTTTACTAGGAAAACCACAAACATTATAGAAAAACATAATTTAGAAAATAAAGTGCCTTGTGATCTTATAGGATAACTCCTATAAAGAAACGCCAGCAACACATCCATAGTCATCCCACCCCATCTACCTCTCACCTTGCACACAAGAGTATGGCAGGCAGGGATCTCCAGATGGACACCCTTTCCGGTTTACCTCACAGAGCTCATTAGCAGGGCAAGGATTGGGGTTACAGGGATGAGTCACCTCTTCTACAATGTTACCTAAAGTACTTGGCCCTGAAAACAAAAACACAGGTCAGTTTAACCTAACCAAAAGAGTAGCAAAGGTCTGTAAATTCTCTGAATTAATTATGTCTGAAATAAATGGACAGCTGATAAGCATAAAGCAAGGCCCGATTCTAGTAAGCTATTAAAACACCCAGATTTTCTGGTCATTTGTGAATTTAGTACAAACATATATTCATTCGTTTATTTATTGGGTATATATAATTCTAGAGGCCCGGTGCAATTCATGCACTGGCGTGCAAGGGCGGGGGGGGGGGGGGGGGCGGGTAGTCTCTCAGCTCGGCCTGAGTCTTCTCACAGTCTAGGAGCCCTCAGGGGATGTCCGACTGACAGCTTAGGCCCGCTCCTTAGTGCTGCCATGGGGGTGGGAGAGGCTCCCACCACCGCTGCTGCACTTGCCAGCTGTAAGCCTGGCTTCTGGCTGAGTGGCGCTCCCCCTATGGGAGCACACTGACTACCAGGGGGCAGCTCCTGCATTGAGCATTTACCCCCTGGTGGTCAGTGCATGTCATAGCGACCGATCGTTCCACTGTTTGGTCAATTTGCATATTAGCCTTTTATTATATAGGATGCCCAGCAAGGTTCTAGGTATTGGAGATATAGTAGTGAATAAAACAGACACACCTGAACAGAGTTTATATTCTGATCTGGTCAGGAAATAGACAATAAGGAGCAGAGGAGGCGGGGGGAGAGGGAGAGGGAGAGGGAGAGGGAGAGGGAGACGGAGAGGGAGAGAAAGAGAGAGAATGTTGTGAATACATTCGTTTTATTTACTTGATTTTAGGCCAGACTCAGACTTTAAGTCTAATAGAGGCAGAAGGGCTCTTGGAGTTTATCTCATCCAGCCCAATCATTTTATAAATAGGGAATCTGAGGCTCAAAGATGTGGTCTGCTCAAAGTCACAGAGGCCTATGATTCTAGTCTAATGCTTTCATTTTTTGCTATACTAGTCACAAAGGCTAAGGGAAATAGTTTGTGGTCTTGAGAAAATATGGCAGATATTTTACTAGAACTCTGATTTTACTTAGGATAGCAATGGGCCCACAGCTAAAGATAACCTTTCCCAGTCTCCCTTACAATTAGGCGTGGTTTTCCCTTACACTAGGATATGGTGGAGAGAATTCCAGTAGCCATGTTGTGATGATGAGGTCCAGGAAGTAATTTTGATGATGGAAGCCAAGCACTAAAGATGATGGAGAAAGAAAAAGGAACCTGGATTCCTGATGACGGAACCATCATAACAGCCCGGACTATTTCTTTCTGGGCTTTCTTTTACTTCTATCTGTTGTTCTGTTATTTGCAGTGGAACTTAATCCTATCTGACACAGGAAAACAAAGCAGGCGCTAAATTCACTCTTTCTGGCCAGTTCATGGACTAACGCCCCCTGGTGGCAGCCTATACCCTCCTTGGTGTGCAGGCATTCTACTTGTTACCCCTACAGTCACCTCCTGCCAGGAAGCTCAGATCCAGGATCCCTCGATGGGATACCAACATCTTCTTCCAGCTCTCAGCACGAGTATTGGGCAGAGAAAAAACTTCCATTTTCACGTGCTAACTCCAACCATCATTCGTTACTCCCTATTCGGTGGGTGAGTCAAGCCAATGCCTGGCTTAGGGAAATTCCACTTCCTAGTAAATCATGGCAAGGAGACAGCAATGATATGGAGCTGGTTATATGAGAATGTTGGCCCCTGATTCACTGCTTAGAATTCCTGATTGCAACAGCTCACTACCTCCTCAGTCTGATATGATAATTGCTTCTGTTTATATATTTTAAGATGACAATTATTTCCAAAAAGGCCAAGCAAGTAAGATAAGAGTCACCAATTGAGAAAGTAACATTAAACCACATGTTCATCCAAAGCAAACATTAAGGGCAGAGATGGAAGGGAGAAGTGTTTGGAAGTTTAAAAATCTTACTGAGGTATGTATCCAAAGGTATACAACTCTCCAGGTCATCTGTAGGTGATAGAAGCTCACAAATACTTTCAGCTGTATGGTCTTCAGGGAATTTGTTCTGGTCCCCACATTTCTTGAGAATCTCCACACAGTCTGATCTTAAAAAGGAAAATACATACAAATTTAGGGTTCAAGGAACCTCCTCATATTGTCTAATCCAGCGGTCGCCAACCAGTGGTCCGCAGACCACTGGTGGTCCGTGAGGTTGGCGACCACTGGTCTAGTCAATATCAATTTTGTTTCTGAAGCTTTCTAGAAAGTGAGTTTTAAGAACAATGTTTCACACTTGGTTAGGTGTAAGTATGGCAAAAAGAACAGGAATCATAGCAGACTTTAGGTTGAACAGTAAGCAATGTATTACACTATGGAAGCATCCCTAACTTTCTCTTAAGAACCTGAGATCAAAGGCCTTGCTCAAATTTTGTAATTATACTTACTGTTACTACCATCAATGTGGCGTTTCACTCACTGAAAGAAAATTAACTTAGGCTAGTTGATTTGCTCTTTGCGAAATTATACATCCTTTCTCTCAGGACCTTATGCATGCTTACTTTCCCCCTCCCTTTCTTCTTTTTAAAAATATTCTTTTAGTTATAAACATTAAGGTGTTTGGTCTATAACAATTAGAAAGTATACTACTTTAAAATTTTCTCAGTCTTCATTAGGGATTTGACTCCTATAAGTTTTCTATGCTAAGAGTCTATACATTTCCCACCTGTTGATGCTTGCTTGTCATCCAATAGTTACCCTCATCTCTCCCCTAATCAGGTCATCCCCAAATCATGTCAGAGGACAGATCTAGACCCTGTTTAAGATTGAAATAATTGGCAATCAGTCATTAAGTGCTCAGCAGTACCAGCCACACAATGATTTAGGGGATGGATATTAATTTGGTTTTGGAAAAGCTTTTAAAAAAAGTGTCTGAAGAGCAGCTGACATTGAATACAATGTAATTAATGCTTTTGGCTTCACCCACTATAGCAGCTTTCATCTTTATTTTGTCCTAGATCTCCTAAGCAAACCACTCATAAGTGTTTACTAGGAACAGCCCTAATGACTATGTGCACTAACTCCTTCACTTATCAAACATGTGTCAGGATTATGCTAATCCCCAAAGAAGAGAAAGAGGATCCAAGAAAAAAGCAGGCAAGAAGAATAAACTCAAGGAGAGCCATGCTGAACAGAATATAAGTACACAATTGAAATATAAAAATAGAATTGTGCATTGAAGATACTCAATAAATGTTTGTTGAATCAAGTTCCTTAAGATAAGTAAAAATAAGAAATCTGTAGTAAGGATTAACTACCAGCTGGAGAAAAGTGGGAAGAATCCATGGGAAAGACAGGTATTTGAGAGGGGTTAGGAAGGACAGGCTGTGGGCAAATGGAGATGTAGGAAGAAATTTCAAGCAGAGGAAGAAAAAGTGGGAAAGCCTGTGACCTGTGGGGGTGATGGGCAAAGGGAAGCGGTGGGAGAGAAAACTCCAATAGGCTATGGGTGAAGATCACGGAGGGTCTGAACCCAAACTGGAGAGTCTTTATGATGAAAGAAACTTACTTGCAAATAATACTCCCCCGGGATTTACTATGACAAGGTTTAATCTGCAGTGAACAAGCTATTGCTTTCCACATTTCTGGCTGGCACTTTTTAATGTCAAGAACAGGTATGTTGATAAATGGCATCTTTATGCTTCCTTTTTCCCATAGCTTCATGTCATTCATGGCTCCTTGATCTGACTGAGCATTACAACTCCTGAAAAGCTCTGTTGGCCTGAAGAGAAAAAAAGGCCAGATGGAATCAAGAGGCAATGACTTTATAGAGAGAAACGATGCGTAAAATTCTAATCAGGAAATCCTCCTAGATTAGAAGGAACTCTGCTACAGTGCTTCCTTTCCCAGAGAGGATTTACCACATGGCGTATAGCATTGAAAGATTAAATCATAAAGAAAGACTACTGCCTTTTAACTTAACAAAATCAGAATATAGTGGTCTTTTCACTTATTTAAAAACAAAAAAACCAAGGACAAAATACTTCCATTCCATGTACAGTAATTTGCTCCTACCTGTTGTTAAAATTAGTACAGTAAGTAAGGTTTCTACAGCCCAACTGGCAAGGTTCCCGAACATCTGCTAAGCAGGTCAACATGGACACTTCCACTGGATTATATTCACAAAAGCGATCAAACTCTTGCCAACTCTGTGTATTGCCCCAGCTCATACTATAAAGTTTAGTGCACAGTTCCCTGAAATGAAAGCACAAACGCAGAAACATATAGGTAAGCCAAATGAATAAATATTTGATTTGCATAAAATTCAAACTCTATGAATTGCATTTTAGAATATGTGAGAAAAAATACAAAAACCAAAAGACCAAGATCTATCTCCTAGAATTTAGAGCCAGAAAAAGTGATCTTTTTCATGAAAGAATTAGCCTTCTTTTATCACCCATCTCTTTCCTTTTCGCTATAGTTGCTAGAAAGCTCAGTGCTAAATTTAACGTTTAATTTATAGTATTTGTACATCCTCGTTCTTGGCAAAATTCTTGCCCTCCAAATTTCTGATTTCACTTTTACCTTTATGTAAAGTTAAAGCATACAATTTTGCCTCCACAAAGATATATTTCACTATATTTATGTTCCAATCACAGAAGGCAAACTGTTACATGGTCCTCAGACATCTTTTAATAAGCATACAGATTTAGGGTTCACCAGTTTCTCCCTGAAAAACTATCCCCAAACCACTTATATTTCTGAAGATATATTAAGACATTCTTTATGTAAAGGCTTATGAATTCCAAAACTTCTATCTACTATTGTAGTTAATACATGACATTCTTATTTTTAGTAGTCAATGATTACAGTGCAACTTAAATACATGTATATAGTTAAAATAACATCATTACTATTTCTAAAGTGCTTTTACACGTTATATTCATTTAATTTTTAAAATTTATAAATATAATAAAAATGTAAATACATGTAGTACAAAATTTTAATACTATAAAAATATGCAAATTCACAAGTAAAAATTCTCCACTCCTGTAACATTTTATTTGATTTTCATAATTATTCCTATGAGGAGGGTATCTTTATTTTTTCTTTTTTTAAAAAAATATATTTTATTGATCCCTTACAGAGAAGAAGGGAGAGGGACAGAGAGCCAGAAACATCGATGAGAGAGAAACATCGATCAGCTGACTCCTGCACGCCCCCACCGGATGTGCCCGCAACCAGGGTACATGCCCCTGACCGGAATCAAACCCGGGACCCTTGAGTCCGCAGGCCGACGCTCCATCCACTGAGCCAAACCGGCTCGGCGAGGAGGGTATCTTTAATTTTATGTTTGTTCATTCACTCTATTAATGTTTATTGAGTGCCTAATTTGTTTGAGGCCCTGTTTAAGGCACTAGGTATGCAGTGGTGAATAAAAGAGACCAGGTCCCTGCTCTCAAGGAGCTTACACATCATGAGGATGAGGAAGGTGAGATCATGTTACATTGGGTACCTTGATCTGGAAATCAGTTCTTTCTCTAGTACAGACCAACTTAACTACTCTTTAAGCCCTTTTGTTAACATTCTGTACAACATCTCAGAGTTAGTTTTCTATATATAAACAGAAATTATACAAATTGAGATACCAATCAATCATCTTACAAGGTTTAATGAGGACAAAATAAGATGGAAGTTAAAGCATTAGTTGACAGAAAACCTTACATCAAAGTAAGAGAGGGCAAACAGTGTTTTTTACTGAATTTCTTTGAGACAACACAGCCATTCCAATCTCCAGCGACTTTAGGGCATAAACTCTTTTGTGGACACTCAAAGAATTACTCAGCATCCCTCCCATAAATACATTTATCAGTTCCTTCCAGCAACCCAATCTCCTTAATTACAGGACCAACTTCACTTCTCTTTAAGTCCTTCTATTAATTTTCTTTGGATATTTTCCATCTCTTTGGTAAAGTTTGATGAGCTATTCTAGGCACACTTTTTTTTGCTAAAGGCCCATCCAATTTAGAAACCACAGGAAAGATGGTTTTACTCCTGTTATGTCAGATTCACTTCAGGATATTCTAGTAATATTTGGTCCCTTCTCACCCAAAATATCTCTAATAAAGTAAACTTCTTTTTCACCTGTGTTCCACCAGGACCTTAGTTATCTCCATTTATTCTTGTCTCTAGTTTGTGTCTCCTCCATCCTGTATCTGTACTGTCAGTTTTTATCCTTAAGTGTATCACCCAAATGAATGTCTATACACTGCTACCTAACTTTGGGTATAAGTGTCAACCCAGGCTATTTACTAATATATATAAAAAGTTGGTTAAGTTCAAAGTGTCATAATTTAACAAAGAGAATATCCCTTAGATGACAGACATATTAAAATATATTCTAAATTATAAGCTTACTTAATATCCTCAAGTGTGGAATCCATATTGTATTACTTAAAAATATTTATTAGTCCTGCCAATACTAATCCTCTATACCCCAAAACACAGTGCTTTCACCACTCAATGTACAAAAACAATGTTGTGTATATAGTAGTCCCCCTTTATCTGCAGGGAATACATTCCAAGACCCCCAGTGGATACCAAACCCTATAATATCCTATGTTTTTGCCTGTGCATACATACCTATGATGAAGTTTAATTTATAAATTAGGCACAGTAAGAGATTGACAAAAACTAATAATAAAATAATAATATACTATAATAAAAGTTATGTGAATGTGGTTTTTTTCTCTCTCAGCAAATTAGCATGAATTTCTTTTTTCTTCTTCATAATTTCACTGATGATTCATTTTTATCATAGTTCTTAGCAACCTCAGATTTTTTTCCTTCCTTATTGAGTCAAGAACTTCCACCTTTTCACTTAAAGGAAGCACTTTCTGGCTTTTCTTTGACATATCTGAATTGCCAGCATCACCACTCTTGCTTAAGCTTTGGGGCCATTCAGTAAAATAAAGGCTATTTGAACACAAACACTGCAATACCTTGACAGCTGATCTGATCACCTAGAAGGTTACTAAGTGGCTAATGGGCAGGGAGCGTATACAGCCTGGAGCTGTTGGACAAAGGCATGATTCACATCCTGGAAGGACAAAGCAGGATGGATGAGGTGGATGGTGTGAGATATCATCACACTACTCAGAACAGCATGCAATTTAAAACATGAATTATTTATTTCTGGAATTTTCCATTTAATATTTTCCCACCATGGTTGATCCAGGGTAACTTGAAACCATGGAAGCGAAACTGCAAATAAGGGGGGGATTACTGTATATATGATACTCAATAAATATTTGCTGGATAAAAGAATGAAAAATTGTATATCTTCTAAACTCAAGTCTACAGTCTACACGATGCAAGAGTATAACAGATATTTGTTAGACTTAAAAATCATTAGTTAAAGTGCTATTTTCTACTGGTTTTAATCAAGGAAAACGAGATACTGACCTACATGTTGAAGTGTTTGCTTTAGAACAACAATGCAATTTAGCCCCATCAAGGCCTGTAGAGGGAGGAGGGTGCAGAGTGACTCCAGGGTGAACAGACTGTGAGCTTTCAAGAAAACACTGCCAAAGAGGATCCTGAGGCAAGGGCTGGGTCTTACAACCCTCAATGAGGCCGTCAACAATCTCCATTTCCGTTTTCTTAGACATTAGAATTCTCTTGCAGGCACTTTGGCAAGCATGGTCTTCAGCTCTGTCACAGCAATATAAACCTACATTTTCAGGATATAAGTAGCTTAATTAGCTGGTTTTATGTCATGTACTACTCAGAAAAAAAGAACATGGTGCTATACTGGAAACCATTACTTCTCTGAGTCATATATCAATATCTGCAGTATACAGGGCCCACCAAATTCTCTCTCCATTACTTTTCAGTATAGTAAATAAAGCTATTTACCAGGTATACCTATAGACTAGGTATCTATTACCAGAACTCACCATTATTGGAAAACAAGTCTTTCAATATTCCAGTATAAATCAAAACAATGGCATCTGGCTTATAAATCCTATCAGTTTTTTGTCAGTTGGTTAATTAGTCAGCTTTTTAAACTTTGATAACCTGAAGAAAACTGATTATAGGATATACAAGCTGACATTTTAAAAAATAGCAGGATCTCATCTCATTTAATGATGTTTCTATAATAAAAAGTAATAACTGTTTATTAGTAAAAATCCAAACATTACAGATATATATAATATGGAACAAATAGTTATATACTAAAAATGTATCATACTATACATTTAGTTCTGCAACTTTATTTATTATATATTGAACTTCCTTCTATGTAAATATATAGTTGTTGTTATTATATAGCTATATGATTTAGTTATCTAGTTATCACTTTTAATCAATACCCTATTGATGGATGTTTAGGTTTTTCTAATTTTTCTCTATTATCACCAATATTGTAGCAAATATCCTTTACATGTGTAGATAAAATTTTGCCAATCTGTAAGTGTTGTTGAAGGACAAAGTCTGATAAGTGGAATTGCTAGATTAAAAGGTATAATTATTTGAAATTCTCATGGTTGTAACCCCAAATCTGTACTAACAAATTCTCCCACCTCAGAATAGAGTACCCATTTCTTCATATCCTTGCCAGCTCTGATGTTCTGGCGTATTTTAGCCGTGACAATAATGTCCAATCTGTAAAATCTAAACACCAAAGGAAGTCTGGTATCTCCCAAATGCCCCAGACTGCAGATATCTACAAAATTTTACTTCTATTTTACAAGTTATTTTACCAGAGATTGAAATGAGAGAAATATGTCCCTTTTACTTACTATCTGTTGGGTTCCTCATTGGGTAAGATTGGGTATAATTGTTCACACAGTGTATTAATTGTGGACTAATAGAGGCACAATAATTTTCCACTGCTTTGATCTGAGATGGGCCAGGAGAAGAGTCTGTTCGAAAAATGGCTTGACAGTATTCTCGGCAGTTTGTGTGATGGCCTGCATAGCTGCAACACACTGAGCCCACTGAGGGGAAAAAAGGAGAGGACATTGAAATGGATCAGCTATTTGCTAACAATAAATCATCATCATGACAGAACAACATGTGTCGTTTTGAATTTTGGAAATAAAACCATGCCACAGAAGACAAGTACTTAAAATCAGCACTAATGTAGGCATAGCCATTAGGACATTCAGGTGCCCACCAGTATAAGAAAGTCACTATTGGTCAACTTATAGTCCAATGGCTTTCAGCAGGAGTAATACCATCCCCCTGGGAGAATGTGAATGCGTATGTTAATGTTTCTGGTTTTCGTGACGTGGGGAACATTGATGCAATTTAGTGCATGGGGGTCAGGACTAGTAAATGTTCTGCAACATACAGGGCAGTCTCACACAGCCAATGTTTCCCGAAATGCCAATAGTGCCCATGGTGAGAGCTACTAGAACAGCTTTCCACATTAGATTTGTGGAGATTTATAAACAAAGCAAAGCAAAGCAAAACAAAACAAAACAAAACCCCAAATGTCTCACATTTATGAAATAGGACCATTAAAAACTAAGAGAGAGCCCAGCTGGTGTGGCTCAGTGGCTGAGCATCGACCTATAAACCAGGAGGTCACAGTCCAATTCCCTGTCAGGGTACATGGCCTGATTACGGGCTCCATCCCCAGTAGGGGGTGTGCAAGAGGCAGCTGATCAACGATTCTCTCTCATCATTGATGTTTCTATCTCTCTCTCCCTCTCCATTCCTCTCTAAAATCATTAAAAAATTTATTTTGAAAAAACTAAGAGATATCAGGATCATTTCATAAGTTTGACTATTATATAATTGTATATTTTGAAACAAAAGCCCCAAAGTTCTACAATGTTTGAACATCTGCAAGAATATGCCTAAATTAAAATAGTCTTCACTTTACAACTGATATAACCTTTTCAATTTTGAAAAGTAAAACGCACATTTGACTCTGGATTTATGTATTTTTAAAAATCAAGAGGACCATTTAAAGTATCTTGGAAGAGCTAGATGAGTGACTGGGTAGTGCAAATGTGGAATTTATAATGGAAAGAGCAAGAAATATTCATAGAGAGGCTAAGCAATCTGTGGGAAGCTGAAGGAAGACAAGATAGAGGTATGGCAGGAAAAGGGTAAGAGAAAGGCAGGTAGGAAATCTCTGATAATTATTAGAGATGGTTATGGAGGAACCAGAATCAGATTTCTGGTGAATGTGCAGGCAACTTCCAGAAATAATAATGGTAGTGATAAGAGCATATATAAATTAATTAAACTAGGACTAAACTAATGCAGGACAGGCCTCAGTTCCCTGGACAAGGACACTGTTTCATACCTATTGTGCCAAATAAGTTTTCGACTTGTAATTATTACCAAATTTACTGTGTTCACTGATGCATTGTTCATTTGCATCACAAAGAACAATTATTAATGGCTACATTTATCACATTTGTCGATGTCAAGGAGGATAAAGTGGGTGGGGGTCTTGGGGGGATGCTGAGGACAGAAGAGAAACGTGAGAACAGGATAAGGATGCCTATCTTCTGATTCCCCATTATGCTGGCTTCCTCACCACTGTGGGAGGACATAAGATTATGTGTCAGAGAGTATCTGGAAGAAAGGGTAGAAGATAAAGTATAGACAGCTAATGTTTTTTATTATTGATATACCCCACTGCCAAGCTAACCTAGACAACTCTTTGTTCCTCAGATGTATTTCCTATTTCTCACTATTCCCTTCATTTGGAATGCCCTTCCTCCAACTCCACTGTTCACAACTTGCCCATCCTTTAAGGCCTAGCTCAGTCACCAACTCATGAAGTCACCTCTAAACATCCCTGCAGGATATGATCCCTCCTTCCTCTGAAGTCCCACGGCATTTTTATCAGTGATACCATCCAAAAGCCACATGTCCCAGAGTTGTTTGTCTACAGGGTTTGCCCCTATAGATGTGTATTTGCTGCACACACAGCACGTAGTGAAAGTCCGCTGACTGAACTGAATGGCAGCCCTCAGCAAGTGCAGCATTGTGTCACGTGGGAGTGCTTAACTTCTGAAGGTGATCCTATTTACTCAGATGGGATAAATACGTGATCTTCCTCTAATACATCTAGCACTAGTATAGGACATGGGAACGAATGGCCTAAGCACTCCAGAAGAAGGTGCCTATCAGAATCCTGCGGGGCACAGTCCTTCAGATGGTTTACTAAGAGCCCAAGTTATAATGCAGGGTCTTGGCAGTGTTTATAACAGCTAAATCATAATCTGTAAACTGTGCTTTGCTCTTTGGACTGTTTGTATAACCGACAATAACATACTTACTTTCATTTCTGCTAATGCAACTGAAAAGAGCATTCTGTAAATTAAAAACAAACAGAAATTAACAACCACACTGAATTTCTAATTTTATTTCACTTTATGGTTATATGGAAATCAGGATATCACAAACAATTCTTTCTAAATCCAAGACTGAAAACAAAAAAGCTATACGATGGCATTCTGGTGAAAAGGGAAACCGTCTTCTAATACACATTAGGGATCAAGATTGTCATCTGAGCCATAAACTGACCATGTTATGGCAAACCAAGTTTATGTAAAGCTATACCAATGTGTGTATGTGGGGGAAACTACAATATATTAATCTCAATTATTTCTTGCAGGAATATATAGAAGTACCAGAAAATGATATATAATAAAGGACCTCTAGGGAAATATACATATTTCATATAACCACTGCATTTTAGAGTTGCCAGAACCTTAGAGGTCATCTTTAATTGTTATCAAACTTGGCCATGCACTAGTATCACCTGAGCTTCCTAGGCCTTATCCTAGACAAAGAAACAGACTCAGGAGTAAAGCACAAAAATTTAAACAAGGCTTCAAAGGTGTTTCTTACATAGCCATCCTGTGGACAGATGGGAATCTCTCTATCATTTTACAGATGAAGGACTGGTTTTCTCAGGAGGGGATAAACTGCTCAAAGTCACAGAGCAAGTCAAAAGCAGAGCCTGAGACTCAAATTAGTGTTTATAGAGCTCTTAGATTACTCTTAGATAATATCACACTGTGTTAAAGTCATTGTAAGGAAAAGAAGAAGTAAAGAAAGACAAAAACAAAATATTCCTATACATGGCCATTTGGATATTCAGGGTTTGTCCGCTATGATTATTATCACTCACAATTGGAAAAGGATGAATTCTTAAAAGAAATGATATGGGCATAAATAAAAGGTAAATGGAAATCAAGTGCACCCTATTGTGGAATAGAGATGATTTGGGCTTTTAAGTTCAGCTAAATCACAAGCCAGCCATGTAATCTGGACTTGTTAAAGGACCAGCTTTACTGATTATTTAAAACCTAGCTTCAAGCCTGGCCGGCGTGGCTCAGTGGTTGAGCATCGACTTATGAACCAGGAGGTTGTGGTTTGATTTCCAGTCAGGGCACATGCCAGGGTTTCGAGCTTCATCCCCAATAGTGGGTGTGCAGAAGGCAGCCAATCAATGACTCTCTTTCATCATTGATGTTTCTATCTCTCTTTCCCTCTCCTTCCTCTCTGAAATCAATAAAAATATATTTAAAAAAAATAAAAATTTGACCTTACAAATAAAAGAAATATCACTCTGGGTCAGCCTGTGGGATCACTTTGCTTGAGAGATGTACAAAAGGACACAAAATCTGAAAAATGTCAGAGATGATCTAATCTAACTCCTTATTTGACAGATGCCAGAGACAGGCCTAGGAAAGAAAATACTTATAGACCCTAGCTTTTACCCACACTAAGATGGTAGAATTGGGTAGAAAGAAATCATACGGCCTGCAAGCTTCAAGTATTTGCTGTATGGCTCTTTACAGAAAAAGTTTGCTGACCCCTGATTTAGAAGAAGGGCACAGCTGTCTCCCTTGACATCATATCCAGAGTTCAGAAATATTCCCTAAGTATCTTTCATTTCTCTTAATGTCTATTGATAGACCCTTCACAAATAGATTTACTCTAATTTGTTGAACCATAAACATTTATATTTCCTCAGTGTTAATACTGTTTTTATATCTCTATCTTTACCAATTTTAATGTTTAAAAGAATGGGCCTTCAACCCTTCTTTTGATTACTTTACACTCATCATGATTACATAGACTCTAATCATGTCACCTTTTGTGATAAAAGATTTCTAATCTTAAGTAACTATATTTAGGTATAAATTATTTCTTAGGTAACTAAACCATAGATAACTCCACTTTTCACTGTTTAATTACTACTGATTAGTTTGACAGGGCTTAAGATATACACATAATGAGTCACAGCATTAACTTTTATTTCCTCATTTCTTTTATTTATTTATTATATATGTTTATTGATTTCAAAGAGAAAGGGAGAGGGAGAGATAGAAACATCAATGAGGAGAGAGAATCATTGATTGGCTGCCTCCTGCACGCCCCCCACTGGGGATTGAGCCCACAACCCCGGCATGTGCCCTGACTGGGAATCGAACCGTGACCTCCTGGTTCATAGGTCGAATCTCAATCACTGAGCCATGCCAGCCAGGCTTTCCTCATTTCTTAAGATAGCCAATCTTGAGTTCTTAGTCAATTGTCCTTCAAATGTCTGATCGCCATCTGGTGGCAAAAACAGGAAGTAACTGAGAGTTTATAATTATTGGTATATAATAAAAATATATTATTAAATGGAGCCTCTTTTGACATTCTGCCACCAATATTATACCCAATGTGCCTTCCTATAACAGCGCCCTCACCACTCATTTTACCCTAGACTAGATCAAAGTTACAGTGTAACTGAAGTGAAGATCGACCACAACATCAGAGACCCAAAGAACATGTCAGTATACTGGAGTTGACAGGGTCTCAAGAGATCTTCAACTTCACTGTACAGCTGGACAACATTATTGTGATAACAGATACAATACAGTAAGTCCGCACTTAACATCGTTGATAGGTTCTGTGACTTTCACAAAAGAATATATAATGCTATTTTACCATTGGCTAATTGATATAAACAAGAGTTAAGTTCCTACAGCATCTCTCACCAACATCATTACTAAACAATGTTGAACAAAATGATGTTTTTCAATGACGTGCTATATTAAGTGTTTTCTCTACTCATCCAAAGAATGCCTAATTTATAGACTTTATACAAGTGTTATTTATTCTGAAACAAAGAACCTGTGCAAGTCAGCTGTCCAGAGTGAAAAAAAATTCCCGTTAAAAATCCTATATAATAAAAGGCTAATATGCAAATCAATCGAACGGCAGAATGACTGGTCGCTATGATGCACACTGATCACCAGGGGGCAGATGCTCAACGCAGGAGCTGCCCCCTGGTGGTCAGTGCGCTCCCACAGGGGGAAGCGCCACTCAGCCAGAAGCCAGGCTCACGCTGGCAAAAACCTTTCCCGCCTCCGAGGCAGTTGGACATCCCCCGAGGGCTCCTTGGACTGTGAGAGGGCTCAGGCTGGGCTGAGTGACCCCCGCCCCACCCAGTGCATGAATTTTGTGCTCCGGGCCTCTAGTTCTATCTATAAAAATACTAATTGTAGCACCTTTTTACAAGGCAAAAAATTTTTGTTCACCCTTTAATTCTTACCTGTTTTGTAGAGATTTCCCCATTACCCTGAACAGGGATTTTTGTTCCTCCAGGCACCAATGTGTCTTGTACAGACTTCTAGCAATGTACTTGTCTCACTGTATTGTAATGAACTATTTGAATTTCTCTCTTCTCATGAACTAGACTATGAGCTTCTAGTAGGTAGTGGCTAAATCCTTTCATCTTTGTACCCTGAGAACAGTGTCTGACACCAATTAAGTCTCTCATTTTGGAGTGTATAAATTCAATGAATGCTGAGTGAATAAATGAATGACAGATGCAAAGACAAAAGAGACAGAGACTCTGCCTCCAGGAACTCAGAGTGTAGTATTAAAAAGTGACATGTGAACAGAATTATCCTATAAGATGACAAATGCTATATAATAAAGCATGTAAAGGACTTTAGAAGTAGCAATCAATTTTATGTGTGTGGAGGCAAGAGAACTTGGCAGGAAAGTTTTTAAATAGAAACTAAGTCAAAATTTGAAGCAAAGTTGCCAGTTGGATAGGGGTAGTGGTGTGTTGGGATCAGCTTTCAAGGGAGTTTGGGGATCGGGGGAAGAGTCCAGATTTTGCTGTATTTGCTGATGTCCATTAATACCCTAATCATAGCTGCTTTCACACTTAAAACTGGTTTACAAAACTCCTGAATATTTAATAATCGGTTATCCCTAGCTAGTAAGATCCCAGTTCCATCATATCACTGAATGGGGAGTGACAGGATAGATTCAGAAAGAGGGACTTTCAGGTAGAACAAACAGGTTGTACAACTACAATTAACCAAACTCCTCAATGGCTCACCTATAGGATAAAGTTCATGTTCCTCAGTCTGACATACCAAGCTCTTCTCTAGCCTCTGACTCTTCCCTCCCTTATGCAACTTATAATTTCTGCTATTAACCATGTATTTTATTTAAGGGAGTGATATGACTATATTTAGTCTTTCAAGAAACCATTCTAAGAAAGTAGTAGATAAAAGAAGAAATTAGAGATAGGAAAGCTAGTTGGGCAGCTGTTGTCCAGAAAGTGGTTTAAAGGCCTCAGCTAAGACAGTAATTGAGGATCTGGAAAGCAGACTGACTTAAGATATATTTCGAAGGCAAATTTTTAGAGCTTGATAGCCATTTATTTGTGGGAGATGATGAAAAAGAGGAAAAAATAGTCAATACCTCTTAGGTTTTTAGTTTATGTGCCTGGAACCAAGCAAGACATGTAAGAAAAAGGTTTAGTTCGTGTGTGTGTGTGTGGGGCGGGGGGGGGGGGGGGGTAGGCAGCAGAAGGGAAGGAGGGAAGGAGGGGTAGGGAAGGTAGGAAGGGTAACAATCAGTTTGCTTGATTTGAAATGCCAATTGAATATCAAAAGTACACATTCAAGAGTGATTCAGGAGTACTTAAACGAAGCTAGCAAAGAAGATTCTGGGTTTGTCATCATATAGGGGCAATGACGTTATGGGGGAGTAGATGAGATTGCCTAGTGGGGAAAACCTGGCCATGGAGATTAGACCAGGTCATAATATAATCTGAACGATTAAATTTCCCTTTTGGTATGATCTCATTCAGGTGACTTCTAGGAAAAATGGACTAGAGAGGAAATATACTAGCACTGGGAGACTAAATAGGAGTTATTATCTTCCCCAAACTATAATATAAAGTATGACAAAATGAAACAATATACAAATGGAACATAATCAAGATTTTATACTATCTTAAGCCAGTACTGCAGGACCTAATAGGTTTCGCTCTTTTTGGAGCTCATCAGCTGCAGGTAACGGCTCAAATCTACTCAGATACAGTACACCTATATAGCATTTTACCATTTACCAAGCCTCCCATTCGGTTTTCTACTTACTATATCACGACAATTTTCGGAGTTTCCTTATCTTTACATTTAGGTCCCCTGAAGGCTTTGCTGGGGCAAAGTACCACAAGATTCTTTTTGCTAAAACCCCCCACAGCTGACTGTCTCTATTCTTAGAACCACTGCAGCACAGATCCAATCACAATGAGGTGTAGGAGGCCTCCAGCCATCCAGACAACCCCTGCTGGTGCTGATATACTGGTAATCCTATCTAAATGGGGATATTTTTTCATCCCTTTTCTTTATGCTTCTGGTAGTAAATCTAGAATCAAGGTTAATTTGAGAGAAAATGAAGCAAAATAAAATACATTTAATTTTGAATTTCCTGAGGATATACTGTATAGCCCATGTAGACATACATAAATATGCACCAAACACTGGCATCCAGGGGTAGGTCAAAGTGTATGGCAGGCTACCATTTGTGTTACAGGGGGGCAGAGGAGGAATATATGCACATATGTGCTTTTATATGCATAAGATATCTCTGGTAACGTAAGGAACTGAGTGGTTGCAGTACAAGAGGTGAAAAAAAGACTTTATTGTATAACATTTTAAATTTTGAACCATGTGAATATTCAAAAAATAAAATTTAACACATACCTGCACCCTTCTCTTATGCATTTAGCAGCATGTTGATAGAATGATGCTGAAAGAACTGAGCCTAAAACTCACAAGGCCAACCATCTTTGTTATTGAGCTTCTTAGAGCCTCTTTTTAACACCCTGAATCTTAATTTTATTTTAGTATTTTTATAGGACCAGAGCTCCAGGACAGAATATTATTTTAGTTTTGTTTAGCAACTGTTGAGTTTACAACTTAAATGCCTAAAGATTTTTAAAAAGTGAGTCCTCACAAAAATATCTTTTACAGACTTTCCTTCACAGTTTCTCATCTTCCTTATAAAGTAACATCAAATAACTGGACTAAACAAAGCTAGGAAAGAAAGGAGAGAAATGAAGATGACATTTCTGAAAATATAAAGAAAGCATAAAGAAGAATCTGTGGACAAAGTAAGTCTGATGACAAATTTGTAGCATTATACTTCAGTGGGTCATGCAGCAAGCGGAAAGGTATTTATATTTATGGTCATTATGTTAAGAGAATGGCAGGTAAGGACTGACATAAAGGTACAAAATGGATTTATCAGCTTGAAACTAAAATTTGTGTCATTAACCATTGCCAGGTCCCTGGAAATTTACCAGCCTCAGATCATCTTGATGTTTATTATGACGTTCAAGGAAGAAAATAACTATCATCAGACAATTTTTTAAAATTACACTTGTATCACAACTCATGGAAAACATGGGTTCGTTTTTACTTTAGTTCTAATCAGCCAATGTGCACTAGTATGGCTACCCCGATGGTTTATAGCCTGCATTTGTTCTGACTGTTGGTGCCTATGGGGTTCCAGTTATTAAATATTTTAAGTATCATCTCTGGTTCTAGCATCATATATTCATGAATCCGGTGGCCTGACCAATACTTCTAGGTCGGCTAAGGACCAAGCCTGTGAAAATGCATGGAGAACCTGGAAGTGAGCATTCTCATGACACTTGAACATGTCCATGCCAGAGTTTCAAGCCACTGGTTGATTTTGGTGGCCCCGACCAAACAGATGTGATTCTGAAAGAAGTACTCTTAACTACTGAAGGAAGCACTCTTTCTTAAGTGTTGGTCAGAATAAGAGAACTGTAGAGTTGAGAGATCTTTAGTCAAATCTCCTGTCCACTACAGAAATCCCCTTCGCAACAGGTGAATCCAGTAAGCCTTTGCTTGAACACTGCCAGTGATAGGAAGTTCTTTTTCTTGGAATATCTCATTTCATTTTGAACATAGGTCTGGTCCTCTCAGATTAGTGTCTGGCTCCTTCTCTTCTAGTTCCCTAAAGAAGCAACTTTCAAAGCCCAGCTCTCTCCCTTTTTCTATGCTTTTTCTTTTCTTTTCTTTTTTTTATAATAATTTTTATTTCTTAAAGTATTACAAAGAGTATTACATATGTCTCCTTTTCCCCCCCCACCCCCCCTTGAAAATAACGGGAAAAAGAGGAAGTAGAATATACAAGGAGAAGCAAGAAAAAGAAATGACCATATGTAAAGAAATACCAGCGGAAATGTAAAAAAGTGTTAGCCCTTACCCACAGAGAAAGCAAGTGTGGTAGGGGGAAGGGCGCGAGGGGGTTGGCTGAATTATTATACTATAATCGACGCAGGAATGTAAGGTGTGCGGGAGATCATCTATAAATCAAGTAATATACAGACATAGGTTGAGATAGAAAGAGAGATATGACGCGTGTGTCACGTAGATGTATACTCTCGCCGATTTTTTATGTTATTTTTTCTAAGAAAATACGAGAGTTATAACGAAAACGTTACAATGAAAAGTCATGCTCATACTAG
>NW_005871472.1:449923-535417 GCF_000147115.1 Myotis lucifugus
CCCTCCCCAGGGTTCCCACTGTAGTTTGACAGTCTGTTCAATGTTGCTCTCCTCTGTATCTACCCCTGTTCCCGTGTCTTGTGTCCATTGGTTAATCTTATATGCATGCATATAAGTCCTTCAGTTGATCTCTTAATCCCCCCCCCAAACCCTCCCCAGGCTTCCCACTGTAGTTTGACAGTCTGTTCAATGTTGCTCTGCCTCTGTATCTACCCCTGTTCATCAGTCTATACTGGTCCCCTTTATCTGTCCCAACCTCACTGGAGTAGTCTCAACCTCACCAGGGCCGTCTGAGCCTCACCAGGGCCGTTACAGCCTCACCGGGGCCATCCCGACCTCACCGGGGCCGTATGCTTTTTCTTTCATTGTTTTCTTTTACTCTTGAAGTTCAAGGTTTACTTCACAGTTATCTTTGGGCATGATTTCTCTTCTCTTCTTTAGTCCTGCATTCCTAACTACCTCTGAGATATAGGTATTAACATTTAAAAAGACCTAACACTCAACATACTTCAATTTCTTTAAACAACCTTCCCAATGTATATGCTATTGTTGTGTATTTTCTTTTTAAAAAAACTAAAAAAATACATTATTGTTTTAAACAATGTGTATGTTGTGACTTACTCACTTTGTATTGTCATCATTCTTTTTTTTTCTTTTGCATTTCAATAATTATAGCTATTTTAGAACTTCCTTTAGAGAGGAATTCTTTCTATAAAGGGTCCAGTAATGGCAATTCTCTGCTATTGTTGTCTGGAAATATCTTAATTATGAAAAAATTTTTTTGCTAGACATGGGATTCTAGATTAATAGTTATTTTCTTTCAGAGAAGTTTAGGTATCATTCTGTCTCTGGCCTCCTCTGTTGCTATTGAGAAATCAGCTGATGGTCTCCTTTAAAGGTGATGTCCTTTTTTTCTGACTGCTTTTAAGATCTTTGGCTATGAGGTGTGTCTATAAATATACATTTTTAAAATCCTGCTGGGGATTTGTTGGGCTTCTTTAAACATTGAATCTACTCCATATTCTTTCTTCTCTTCTAGTATTCCAATTAGATGACTTTCTCTATCCACCATTTCCCTTAAACTCTTTCAGCCTGTCCCTATATGCAGCTATGCCAAATAATTTCTTCAGTTCTTTTTTCTTTTTTAAATATATTTTATTGATTTTTTACAGAGGAAGGGAGAGGGATAGAGAGTTAGAAACATGGATGAGGGAGAAACATCCATCAGCTGCCTCCTGCACACCCCCTACTGGGGATGTGCCCGCAACCAAGGCACATGCCCTTGACTGGAATCGAACTCGGGACCCTTCAGTCCGCAGGCCAACGCTCTATCCACTGAGCCAAACCGGTTAGGGCAATTTCTTCAGTTCTATCTCCCAATTCACTGATTCACTAATAATTATTTTTTTATTTCCCTGAATATCATCTCCTATATTGAATCCATCAATAAATTCTGTGGATGGATTCTGCCTTCAAGTCTCTCATTTATTCCTGAATACTCAACTCTGTTGCTATCAGCCTAGTTTGGGGCCTCATCTGTTTTGGTTCAGTGGCTGATGTCGACCTATGAGCCAGAAGGTCACGGTTCAATTCCTGGTCAAGGTACATGCCTGGGTTGCGGCTTGATCCCTGGCGTGGGGTATGCAGGAGGCCAATCAATGACTCTCTCATTGATGTTTCTATCTCTCTCTCCCTCTCGCTTCCTCTCTGAAATCAGTAAAAAAAAATACACACACACACACACACACACACACACACAACAAAAAAACCCTGCCTCTCGGAATTCAATAAATATTTACTAGTATTGATTTGTGTAAGAAACCAGATGTTATAAAATCAGACATAATAATGTCTTACATTTAACTGATTTATCTTAGCTTCATTGAAAACAAACTCAGAATCTTAAATGTTATTAAAATGTTTTAACTTTATTCAAGTAAGTAAATTCTTAGGAAATCCCCTCAAAAGCGATTCTGCATCAGCTCACCAAGAAAGAGAAACATTAGCTCCTTTGAATATATTATTCACTCTCTGAATCTCTAATCAAACTATAAAAAACCATCCTTCAGGATAAATGCTAACCCCTAATATCGTAAGCCTAAAGGAAAACTTACACAAATAGAAGTTCACCCCAGGGACCACTCTAGTGTTAAGAAAAAGATACTAAAAGCCTAATTTTATAAATTATTCTAATGTTGATAAACAACCAATCCAGTTAAAATAGGTTCCACAATACCAAACTTACCCAATTCACTTTAGCCATTATCTTTAAACTAAATTTCAACAATCATGACAGTGATTGTTATTTGGGGTTTATAATGCAGAACCCTCTTTCTGTATTAAAGTGCTCTTGTCTCTCTTTTTATTTCTAAATACATATAAGAAATCAAACTGAGTTTTGAACTCTCTTGAATTATTAGGAGGTTCAACTTTTTTATATATACAAATGAACTCTCTTGGCATGTAGCTTTTTGGAAAATAGGTTCTTAATTCTAAACCAAGTAAGAGAAATAAACTACTAAAAGTAAACTACTCTTAGTATTTCTCTCATAGGACAGTGTTTATCTCTCTTACCTTTCCTGTCCCGTCCTTCATCAACACATACTGGCAGACTTCCTAGGGCAATGCGGAAATCCAGACAAGAGAAGGAAGCACACTAAAATAATGGAGGACAGGCTACAGGAGATGGACAATGTCAGACATCATGTGGGAGAAAAGAAGGAATTATAGTTAGCCACTTTGTTCAAGAGAAACTAAAACTAGTTATTTCAAAGGTAGAGAGATAAGAAGAAAAAAAAGGTATTTTACTTCTTTATAGCAAGGCTCTCTTCAATAAGAAGAGAGGAAAGTTACAGTTAATTTGGAAATTTGTCTTCAGAGGAACAGAGGTAAGTTAGCAAATAGTACAAAGAGACAAAAGATAAATAAGATTCTCCAATTTAAAAATATTAATCAAGAGGCAGAATTATAAGCTTTGAGAAGAGAAAAAAAGCAAATCAGAACTATAATCTAGAAGCAGTTAAGAAAGTTGTCTTGTCTTTCTTCTCCAAGAGCACACCGACTATTAAAAGCAATAGAACCCTGTCCAGGTGGCTCAGTTGGTTAGAGCATCGTCCCATATGCTTTGAGGCTTTGGATTTGACTCCTGCTAAGGGTACATACCTAGGTTGCGGGTTCAAACCCTGGTAGGGGCTTGCACAGGAGGCAACTGACTGATGTTTCTCTTGCCCCTCCCCACCTTTCTCTCTCCAAAATCAATGAACATATCCTTGGGAGAGGATGGGAAAAAAAAAAAAGCAATAAGAATTCCAATGTTTATATATAAAAACTAGAGGCCCGATGCATGAAATTCATGCAAGAGTAGGCCTTCCTTCCCCCCCAGCTGCTGGCACCAGCTTCCCTCTGGCACCCGGAACCGGGCTTCCCTCCAGCCGCTGGCAGGCAATCAGGACACGGGCTTCCCTCGCAGCCCCGCTTCATCCGGAAGGATGTCCGGTCTAATTAGCATATTATGCTTTTATTATTATAGATGATGAGTGAGGTATATGCACTTAAGTATCCTTAATTACATGGTCTTATACTATGAAAAAACAATAATGCTGTCACATTTCACCATGAAATTCTAGAAACAAAACAAAGTAGTCCCAATAAGGAACTTTTTTACATCAGGGACACTTCTGTACATATTTGCATGATATGAAACACCTTACCTACTTCTGCCCTAATAACTCTCCCATCTCGATATCACAGTGCTTGAAATACCACCATTGGGAGACAAGACTCCTTCAGATTTAATACAGCCTTTGTAAGTTAGTACTTTCACCTCACCTGACCCCACCCAAATGCAAGATCCTAGGAAAAATTGAAGCTATTCACAATAGCAATATGGGTTTGTTTCTTTTCTTTTCTTTTTTTTTGGGGGGGTCAAGGGATAGGAAAAGGGGAAAAGAGAATATGGATCCTAAGAAAAATTATTTTACAACTTTGGATATAACCAATTGCTTTGTTAAGAAAACATTATAGGTTAAATCCTCTGTATATGTGATTTAGGTATTTATTTAAAATTAATGCTTAATTTCAACAAAAGTCAACTAAAGTCTTAAGATTTCTAAACAAGACAAATGATATTTTTGTCAAGGCTATATTTTCTGAAAAGTAAAAGGCAATTTATGTAAGAATGAATTCATTTTAAAATTTAAGTGATTCTATCCATTTTTATAATATCTGAATAATCTATCCAAATTTGTTAAATAATATACATACCTCATATTCTTTTCTGCAAACTTTGGAAATATCATTTTTTGAAGATGCCTAAATGAGACAACAAATTTCTCCATTAATTTTATTATACATTGCTATTCAGCACAGAATAAAAAAGAACAGGAAAACCTTATGCTCAAATATTTTAAAATTCCTTATATACAACAAACACATTTCATGCAATTTCTCTTAAACAAACATCAGTCCCAGAACCTATCGGATATGCTAGAACTTCACTCTAACCTTTTATGGCTTTAATCTCACATAATAACACAGTCTTTTTGTTATTTCAGAAACTAGATAACTTTGAAGGAAATGTAAATCAGAAGACTTTTTTTTTTTAGCTGAATTCCACTCTGCAGCAAATTTTCTTGTGAAGCTCTGCCAGGATATTTATATTTTGCTTCTTCTTTAACCCTTCATATTATAAGTTCTCATACTAACTTTTCCTCAGAAAAGATCCATATATAACAAAAAGGGCAATTAAAGAGGGAAAGGCTATCCCTAGAAATTAACAAGTTATTTTTATGTAATTCTCTTAACAAGTTAATGGAGATATTTTCTCTTCTACAGATGAAGAAACTGATGCTCAGAGAAATATTAAGTTTTTACATAGAAAGTATGTACTTTCTATATAAAACAAGCCATAACAAATCTGCTGAGGGCTTGTTATTAAAAGGCATGGTTATTCTTCCACATGATATCAGTCCCTATTTAGAGATGTTTTAGAGCCATGGCCTCTGGTCCCTTGTTCTATTTCCTCTATTCTATCACCTAAGCTCATGTAATTTTGAATAGGCCAGCTGAAGAGGATGGGGACTAGATCCATTATAGTTCCAATCTTCTGCAACTCAGCTTCATCCCAATGCCTGGAGGAGAACAGCAGATAGCTAGGCTGTATACTGCCCAAAGGATGTTGCAGTGGTATGTATGAAAGTGAAGGTGACACTATGTCTCACATACCCCTGTCCAGAGGACAGTAATTAGAAGAAGAAAATCAAAGAGGCTTTCCAGCTGTGGTTTCAGGTCCACCTAAACTTCCCAGTTAAGTCTACTCCCACCACTAGGAGTATGAGGAACCAGACTAGTTTTCTGACAACACTCTGAGGAGCCATACGAAAATGAACGTAATGAGGAGTAACTCTGGGGCCTAACCTGAACTGGACTAGAGATATATCAAATAAAAAAGAAGTCATAATTCACTGTAGGAGTCATGCTCACCTTAGGAGCCGAGAAGGGATATAAGAACATACTCAGGGAAAACCCAGGATGAAAGACAGAAGGGAAAATGAAAGCAAAATAAGCCAACTGTATCAACTGCTCTTACTTAGGCATAGCCCAAATTCACATGACCATTTGGAGTCATTCAGCACTGACTAAGCATGACCACAGGCAAAGTACAAAAGGCCTCAATTCCTACAATATTCATTATTTTTCTTTAATAATTTTTATTTTTCAATTACAGTTGACATGCAATAGTATATTAGTTTCAAGTATACAACACAGTGATTAGACATTTATATAACTTATGAATATTCTTTCTTTGTATGGCAGAGAGGTTGAGAAAGAATAAGAGAGGGCTCGGGGTCTTATATGCAGCAGCCATAACTGAAAAAGCAGCGAGTCTAAAAGGAAGTGGTCTCTGCAAGAAATACTAAATTTTCAGCTTTATAGGTCACCTCTCCAAAGGTATGAGGTGGCCAAGGTTCAAGACATATGCACAACTAAAACCCAAACTGCACTTCATGCTTTTCAAGAGCCTGGTTGTTCAGTATTACCTGCTTGCAAGCCTGTCGACACTCCAAGGTAATAGCCAGTTCACAGCAGCCTAAGCCAACCCAGCCGTCAGATTTCTTAAACACACCTTAAAAACAAAACGTTCAAATGTTTGGTCATAAACAGTGACAAATACAAACAGCATGTCAAATTGGTTTGTGGATACCACTAAGAATCAAAGTGTTTACAGAAAAACTAGCTCAGACAAAAGGGCCTCAAAATTAGTAAGCCTCTCCCCTCAGCCTTATTCCCAATGCTATTATCAGGTCCTTTGTTTTTTCTCTCATCTCCCTGCCCACCTTAAACCCTCTAGGTCAGTGGTTCTCAACCTTCCTAATGCCGCGACCCTTTATTACAGTTCCTCATGTTGTGGTGACCCCCAATTTCATTGTTACAAATTGAACATAATTAAAGCATAGTGATTAATCACAAAAACAATATGTAATTATATATGTGTTTTCCGATGGTCTTAGGCGACCCCTGTGAAAGGGTCGTTTGACCCCCAAAGGGGTTGTGACCCACAGGTTGAGAACCGCTGCTCTAGGTCATTCTCATTCTTGGGTAGGTAGCATCTTTAGAGGAAATACAGGTTCAGGAAAGCAAGGAGAGGCCTTCCTCACCTTTAGACTGTGAAGCAGAGGCAAAGATTCCAATTTAACTTAACAAGGAGGTACTGAATTCAAACATATTAAATACCTACAGTAGTGTGAAGCCCATGACACCATTTAAAATCAATACTTGGTAAACAGACAGGAACATCTCCTATGAGCCAGGACTAATTTTGATGGGCAAAATAACTCTTCTGGTTCAGTTTATGTACAGCAGCTAATTCTCCAACCAAATCACTGATAACAAGATGTATCATAATATCACCTTTTTATAAAATTATAAAAAAAAATTTAGTGTATTTTTAGAGCCCTTTTTGTAATCAAATGTCAATGAATGACTCATAGAATAAAATTAGGAGATATAATAATTATGAAGAGGAAAAGATTTATGCTTGTAGGGATGCTGCAAATTCCTTATATCTTTTAAAAAATGTTTTATGGCCCTGCTGGTGTTGCTCAGTGGCTGAACATTAGCCCATGAACCAGGACAAGAGGTCACAGTTTGATTCCCAGTCAGGGTACATGCTCGGGTTGCAGGTTGGATCTGGGGGCGTGCAGGAGGCAGGCAATAGATGATTCTCTCTCATCATTGATGTTTCTCTCTATATATACCTCTCCCTTCCTCTTTCTAAAAATGAATAAAATGGTATTTTAAAAAATGGTTTATGTTGCTTCCATGTAATACATGGGTCTTCAAACCCACATATACAATAAATTAGATTATTATTTACATCTGAAAAAAATGTCAGGGTTTCAAAAGCTATAAGTAGCATAGTTCTCCAAATCAAAGTAGGACTTAACACAACAAACAGAAGCATTCTGCTAAAAAACAAAACAAACAAAAGCAAAAAAGTGGCCCACAGATAAAGCTCTAAAAATATAGGGTGGGGCAAAAAAAGGTTTATAGTTGTGAGGATGCAAAATACAGCTTATTGTTGTATTATTATTTATTAATTATTGTAGTATTTTCCATACAAACAACTATAAACCTACTTTTGCCCAACCCTGTATAGTATAAACCATCCCAACTGTTACAATTGGCTAAAAATACTGACTATCATAAGCCTCTATATCCCTACATGTTTTAAGAGTAAAAAGGGCAACAGACTCTTTTCTAGCCCCATTGCCTATAGTTTCTTTTAAATCTTTGCTATTGAGAATCACTCACATTTTAGATATAATTTTGAATGGAATCACTGTAGGTCATAAATTCTGTGAACTTTTATACCATCATGCCATATATTGCTGTTTCCACATACCCAGTGGCCTCTTAGAAAATATTAAATTATTCGACAAGCATTTATATTTGCTGAGCCTCTACTATGTACAAGACACTCTATTAGATATTCTGTGGACTATGAAATAGATAAAATATATGATTTATTCCATTATAGAAATCAGTTTGGTAAAAATAATGTGTATGTGCATATATATCTATAATAATAAAAGGGTTAATATGCTAATTAGACCAGGTTGCTGGTTGTCTGGTCCTCCTTCCGGACAAAGTCACAGTGGCGGGGGCTGAGGCAGAGATGGCTAGGGGCAATCAGGCTGGCAGAGGAGCAGTTAGGGGTGATCAGGCTGGCAGGGGAGGGCAGTTAGGGGTGAACAGGCTGGCAGGGGAGGGCAGTTAGGGGCAATCAGGCTGGCAGGGAAAGGCGGTTAGGAGTAATCAGCAGGCAGGCAGAGGGGTAAGGGGCGATCAGGCAGAGTGGTTAGGGGCGATCAGGCAGAGTGGTTAGGGGCGATCAGGCAGGCAGGCGAGCGGTTAGGAGCCAGCAGTCCTGGATTGCGAGAGGATGTCCAACAGCCCACAGGGACCAGGCCTTAACCGGCAGTCAGACATTCCCTGAGGGGTCCCGGATTGGAGAGGGTGCAGGCTGGGCTGAGGGAACCCTCCCCCGCTTGCACAAATTTCATGCACCAGGCTTCTAGTATATAAATAAAATTCCAGGACATTCGAGGGATAATTAGGAAGACAGGTAAGAATGTGGGCAATGCCAGGAAGACAAATGTTTGAAATGCAAATTTCACACTGTATGACAGCCTTTAAAGTTCAGAGATATGTAAGGTTTATTCCCATTTTTCAAGGCACCGGCTTTAACTAAGACTGGAAAGTAAGCTTTACCAGTAATCCTAGGAGACCATGAATGCAAGGCTAGGGAGTTTGGCTTTTATTTCAACAGAAATGGATACCCTTGAGGGATTTTTTTTGAAAGGCTGGGGAGGACAGCTGTGATATGTTGAAATACTGGTACCCATTACAAGTTTTTTACAATATTCTATCCCAAGAATGTAATAAGAAAGGCTTGCCCAGCCGATGTGGCTCAATGGTTGAGCTTCGATCTATGAACCAGGAGATCCCTGGTTTAATTCCCAGTCAGGGTATGTGCCCAGTTGTGGACTCGATCCCAGTGTGGAGCCTGCAAGAGGCAAGCCAATCAATGATTCTCTCTCATCGTCGATGTTTCTATCTCTCTCTCTCTCCTTCCTCTCTGAAATGAATAAAAATACATTATATATATAAAAAAGGCTTGAACTAGGAGTAGTGAAGACAGATGCAATATTTTATAAGCGGAAAGTCAAAGGAGTTAGGAAGAAAAAGCAGCCAAAGATAACTTGATCTCCAATAGTATCATTCACAAGAGTGACAATCATAAAATGAGTTTGGTTTTGGATTTGCACTTCAGATACCACTTAGATGCAGTGATCCAGGTAGAGATGTCTAGAAGTCACAAACAATTGACTAGGGCCTTAACTGGTTTGGCTCAGTGGATAGAGCATCAATCAGCCTGCGGACTGAAGGGTCCCAGGTTCGATTCCGGTTAAGGGCATGTATCTTGGTTGTGGGCACATCCCCAGCAGGGGGTGTGCAGGAGGCAGCTGACTGATGTTTCTCTCTATTGATGTTTCTAACTCTCTATCCCTCTCCCTTCCTCTCTGTAAAAAATCAATAAAATATATTTAAAAACCAAAAAAAACCCCCAATTGACTAGGATTTGAAAGTTACCTTCCCAGAGCTGATTAGTTAGCAGAGTGAGTGTGGAGAAAGAATGGAAGAGGATTGTACTCAGGAATAACCACCGTCCTGGGGCAGTGGTTGGCAGTGGGAAGTGGGGGATGTTAAGAGGAAAAAGGTAAGAAAGGGCAAGGTACAGCCACAAGGAGGTAAGTGGTCAATATCATCAAATGTCACAGAGAAATCAAAGAGAGTAAGTACTGAGAAAAAGCTGTAAGATTTACAAACTAAGATCCTGGTGAAGTGGAGACAAGAATACAGTTAACACATTAAGCGCCCTGTCAGTCACCGGTGACTGACATTATACTTTCCGTCCAGAAGACAAAACAGGCTGGGCACTTAACATGTTAAGTATTGAGTAAATGAGGATAAAGTATACATTTGAAAATTTGAGTGCCTATGGAAAAGAGAGGATAGAAACTCAAGGGCATACATTAAGTTATAGGGCTATGACACAGATTTTACAATCACAGTAAGTTTTTAAAAATAAAAGTGCTAAATGTTACACTTCTATTACTTACCTGGCAAAGATGAATTCATACAACTCCAAATTTCAACCTAAAATTGTAATCACCAAAAGGCTTTTATGTAGATAATCAGTTCCTAAATACAACACTTAATCTCTACAGAAATTATGTACAGTTGTTTTTATTATGTTTGTGTCTATAACAGTCAATGTTCTAGTACTATATGAGTATCAACCAGCTATATTTATGGGGGGAAAATCAAACAAATGCAAAATATTGCTTGCTCTTTTCCCATCTTCCCGTCTAAGAGCACTGAAGATTAGTCTGGTTACTCAAGCTGCTTACTGGAATCACTGTTTCTAAGTACAAAGACAAAAGTATAGAGTGACTGAAGGAAAATGAATCACTCAGAATTGTGTGATCTCCATCTGCCCCCCCCCCCCCTCACATAACCCAAGCTACTGTATCGTATCTAAAGAGACTCACTCATAGCAAGCTCAGATTTTTTTAGCTTGGTTTATGAGCACCTCAAACACTGAGGACGATGACCCAAACATTAGAGACATTTTAAGTTACATGATTCAGACAGGCAAGCAATACATCTACTGTATACCAGGAAATGGGAAGACAGGAATAATGAAAAATCATACATTTTCCCTTATCACAAATACAACTTTTCAAAGTCAAAGTAAATATAAAATTTAGTTAATATAGTTTTCATAAAATTGTCAAAATATAATAAGTACAATTCCAAATTCCAGATAAACTATTATAATGAAATTTAAAGACTACATTTGTATTTAATATTATTTTTTCCTATGTCAGAGAATAAACAATAAAAATGAAAGATATTTTATCTAGCAATTTATGTGAAGATCTTTTTAAAGTACCTAGATAAATGTAACATTTTACTTTGACCACAAACCTCCTTCACATTGAAAATTTTGCTAAATCTAAAGGGAACTCATTAGATGACTTCATTTAGACAAAACCTTCCATAGTTAAGTTAAACAAGACCTACCATTGTTTCGGGGCAATAATCTGGGGCTCGCTGCAACAGATGTTTTAGTCGGGATTCACTTTTTGAGGAGAATATCTATTTGACAAAAGAAAAAAGTTTTTGTGGCATTTTTTCATAAGAAATAAAAAGAGGTAAAATGTATTATCTTCTGAATTTATCAGTTGTCTAGAATATCTTCCTCTTATAAATGGAAACCTTTGAAAGGATCTACATTAAAATGACATTTTTAAAAAGGTTGGTTAATCTGGCAAATAATCAAGAAAATGCAAATATAGCAAGTCTCTAGACCCTATTTCCTAATGACCAAAAATAGAGAAATCCAGGCTACCAAACTGTAGCCTGGGAGAAAAAAAAAAAAAAAGAGAGAGAGAGAGAAGAAAAAAACCCCAGTAAATTTATCCTAAACTGTTCTACAAAACTGCTTAAGTCAACTGACCACAATAAAAAAATACACTATGTTATACATTGATATTGGTGAAGAATAAATTTGTGAATAGCATTATGGCATAAACTTCTCTGCAAAGTGCCATAAAATAGAAACAAAACTGTTTTTTAATATAGATGCTGAGGAGCTGACAGTTCACTCACAAGGCTACCTGGCTCACTTCCAAACAGAACTTTAGTTAATGAAATTAACTATTTGATGTCTCAGTAAATTATAAATCTTCATGTATATCAGACAGACCTTCATGGTTAGTTAAAGCTATAAAATCCATAAATGCTAAGGACAGTGAAAAAAGATTTATCTACAGTTAGTTTTAGTAGCCTTTTCCTTCCAAACTACCAACAATCTATCTATATATCTATCTATCTATCTATCTATCTATCTATCTATCTATCTATCTATCTATCTAAAAGGCTAATATGCTAAGTGTCCATCCAACCAGTCACTATGACGTGCACTGACCACCAGGGGCAGATGCTCAACACAGGAGCTGCTGTGATGTGCACTGGCCATTTACAGAGAAACAGCACCGCAGACCTGGCGCCCACAAAGCAACACTCGGCTTCCCCCAAGTGGGACACAGGCCCTGCTACCACCCCGAGCGACAGCCCATCAAATTGCAGCTGATGCTGCCGAGATCCCATGGTGCAAAATGGGGCCCACAGCCCAGCCCAGCCGGAAACAGTGGCTGTGGGCACCGGGTAATGATGTCATGTAGCAACGCCTGGCTTCCTCTCCCTAGCAACTAGCCTCCTTGGAGTTTCTTCAGCCCAGGAATACGACTTGCTTTATAACCAGGTGGAAACATTTACACTTTAACCAAATGTCTGTGAAGTGTTTTCTCATGCCTCATCTCATTTGATCCTCACAGAAGTCCTGGAGTAGGTAGATAGGAGACTCGGTGGAATCCTATTTTCTTTTCATTAGCCAGAAAATGGAGATTTAGAAAGCTTAGAAACTTGACCCGACTGAAAAGAAGAAATGGTGGACCTTGAAAATGACTTCAGGTTTTCTCACTGAGTCAAACACTGCTGAAGTTAAATATTTTACCCTTTGTTCTCCCTGTGTGATCTACAATAATAATCTGCTTCGTGTTGATATTTACTGCTGTGTTGCTGATCATTACCTAAAAGAGAAGTTGGGGTGCTTCATTGGGCTGGAAAAAGTTAAGCTAAATCAGAACGCAGGTCTAATTAAGCAAGTTTATTTTATATCTATAAAAGGATAAGTTGATTTGTGCATGAGCGATACATATAAAGCTTTTGCGGGCGTCATTCGCACAAGTGTGTTTCGATCTGTCATTGTCAATCGTGAATTTGGTTGACGCTTCTATTATAGAGAAAGGGCGAATAGTGATATTAAAATATTTCTTCTAATTAATTTCCTTTCAATGTGCATGAATTCATGCACTGGGCCACTAGTAATTAATAAGTGAAGAGACCTAGAATATCGCCATTTTGCAACCCCTAGTGACTTAATGCATTTAGGCGATTATCAATGATGACTGATAATATTATAAAAAGAGACAACCAGATACAATACTATTTATGAGGAAGACTTAAACAAAACCTAACGTGAATCTGGTCAAGTCTCTGGATGTGTTTCATAAGGTAGCTGATAGCCATGTGTGGTTATTTAAATTTAAACTAAAATCATTACAACTAAATAAAATTAAAAATTCAGTCCCTCAGTCTCTTTAATCATATTTCAAGTGTTCACTTGGCACACGTGGCTAGAGGCTACTGAACTGGATCACAGATATAGAATATTTTCATTACTGTATAAATTTCTATTGAACAGCTCTGCTTTAAACCTACCTACTAATTGCTAAGAAATAAAGAGAAAAGAGAAACACATTAAAACCATGGGGATGTGAACAACATGATTCAGACCGTGGGAAACACCACAGAATAAATTACCAGATTTGTTCATCAAATTGTAAGAAGAAACCCATATATCAAAAGAAAAGATATATATAACCAAAAGATATATAACCAATATATTTCTTGGATTCTGATCCAAATTAAAAATAAACTTATCCTATATAATAAAGATGTAATATGCAAATGGTCGTTATGCAAGGAAGCGTAACAACCAACCGTGTAATGACCAGAACACAGATCAGCAGGAGGGTGGGGCAGTGAGCTACAAGTGGGCAGTGGAGTGCTACAGGAAGGGGCAGGGCAGCAAGCTATGAAGGGGAGGCAGAGGGAGATATAGGAGGGCGGGGCAGCAGGCAGAGAGCTACAGGAGGGCAGCAGCAAGCTACTGGCTACAAGCGGGTGGCTACAGGAGGGGGCAGGGCAGCAAGCTATGAGGGGGAGAAGGAGTGTGGGAAGCTACAGGAGGGCAGGGTAGCGAGTGGAGAGCTACTGGAGGGTGGCAGCGAGCTACTGGCAAGCTACTGGCGCACGGATTCGTGTGCGGGGCTACTAGTGAAACAATAAATTTGAAAAATAATTAGATATTTGAATATTACATTGTAAAAGAAGTGATAATGATGTTTTTATTTTTAGACTACTTTAATGAGTATTTATATAAATTGAAAATTTATAGATCAAATTATATGACAACTGGGATTTGTTTCAATATAAACTTGTCTCAATATAATTGAGGGTGGAGGAGTGGATGGGTGTATAAATGAAACACAACTAGCCTTGACTTAATAATGCTAAAGCTGAATATGGGAGTTTGGTGTGTGTGTGTGTGTGTGTGTGTGTATAAAATTTTTTATTGATTTTAGAGAGGAAGGGAGAGGGAGAGAGAGATAGAAACATCAACTATGAGAATCGTTGATCAGCTGCCTCCTGCATGTCCCACACTGGGAATTGAGCCCACAACCCCGGCAGGTGCCATGACATGACCTCCTGGTTCATAGGTCGACACTCAACCACTGAGCCACACCAGCTTGGGGGGGGGTTATTATATTTTTATTTACCTTTGTGTGTGTGTGTGTGTGTGTGTGTGTGTGTGTGTGTGTATCTATATATATATATATATATATATATATATATATATATGATAATTCCCATGATAAAAAGATAAAAAAGTAGAAAAGGAAAATAAATGGAAAAGGAAAGACAATGAAAGGCAAGAAGAATAAAAACAGGTAGAAAGAAAGAAGTAAGCATATGACATTGGTAGTGGAATGGGAAGAAGTACAGAGAAAGCTATGCTTTCACTCATCCTCTTTTGCCTCAACTTTATCTCCTCACAAAAAAGAAACAAATAAACAAGCAAACAAAGCAAAGAACCTACAATACTTGAAACAGTTTAGAACAGCAGAAAGAACAATGTACTGAGCGACCTACTTGGCCTCAACCTGGTGGCTAAGAGCATGGACTTGGTAATCAAACACTTGGGTTTGAGTCCCTGGTCCTCTAGTTATTTCCTTAGAGACCTTGGCAAGTAATTGAACTTTGCCATACCTCAGTTTCCTCATCTATAAAATGCAGACAATAATATTATCTCCTTCAAGGACTTAGTGTTAGCATTAAATGAAATAATGCATGTAAAGAACCTGGTACACAGGAAAAAATATTTTTTAAAAAATGTGTTCCGCCCTAACCGGTTTGGCTCAGCGGATAGAGCGTCGGCCTGCGGACTCAAGGGTCCCAGGTTCGATTCCGGTCAAGGGCATGTACCTTGGTTGCGGGCACATCCCCAGTAGGGGACGTGCAAGAGGCAGCTGATTGATGTTTCTCTCTCATTGATGTTTCTAACTCTCTATCCCTCTCCACTCCTCTCTGTAAAAAATCAATAAAATATATTTTTTTAAAAAAAGAAAAAAAATGTGTTCCCTGGGTTTCAGTTTTTTGAATATCTAACAAACAAAATTAAGAAGTTAGACAATCGTCCTAGCCAGTGTGGCTCAGTTGGTTGAAGCGTTGTCCTACCCATTGAAAGGGGGCGGATTCGATTCCTGGTCAGGGCACATACCCAGATTGTGGGTTTGATCCCTGGTTGACAACTGATGGGTGTTTCTCTCTCTCCCTTCCACTCTCTAAAATCAATAAAAAACATATTCTTTGGTGAGGATTAATAAAATAAAAAAAAGTTAGATAATCTATCAGGTCACTCTGCCTCCAAAATTATAATTCTATAAAGTAGATTAAATTAACTAAGAAAGATAGTTATTAGGAATATCAATAACTGAGATAACTTATTAGAAATGTAAATAACTAATAATATTAGGAATATAAATAAGTTAAATAACTAATTTAGCTTACAGAGGCAGCAAGTACATTTTTAGATAAGAAAGACTTGAACAGAAGCAGTTACTTTTCTCACTAAACTGATAATCACACGTAAGAAAGATGCATACTTACCCAGTATATCAGAATATGTACTATGTTACACAAATAATCTAAGAGCAAAAAACTTAATAACCAAAACTGTAGCCCATTCAAGGCAGAAATAATCAGATCGCAGAGCTTACACTCCTGATCTTGAGAGGTTTTTAACTCATACTTATCTCTTCTTTCTGTCATAACTCATTTAGTTTTGTCTTCAAACAAGCAAAGACTCTCTTTTTGAAACAAATCTTAATTTCCTGCACTGACTTACTGACTTCCCCAAATAATATCCTACATTTTCCTTTCATTGCATCCATGTCTTCACCAAACAACTTGTACACATTCATTGACCAACTTCCTTAAGCAATGGTATGATACGAGTACAACAAAGATGAATAAAACAGATTACAATCTCTATATTCAAAGAATTTATAACAGTTGGAAAGATATTGATATCTACACTAATAAAAGAGAAAGATGTAAATTGACCATCCCTTCGCGATGCCCACCAGACAATCAGGAGTGAGTATGCAAATTAACCCAACAAAGATGGCGGGCCTCTGGGCAGTGTGGGAAGGTGGAAAGGCGGCTCCGGGCCTGAGCAAAGGCGGAAAGGCGGCTCTGGCCAGAGCAAAGGCAGTGCCAGCAGCCAGGGGAAGGAAGGCCTATTCTTGCACGAATCTTCGGGCGGCAGGCCTCTAGTATATATATAAAAACAATACATTTTTGCAAACTTGAAATATTACATAATAAATTTAAATGTAAAAAAAGATTTTAAATCTCTGCACTATGACTTTTGAGCCCTACCACCCCAGTCAGTCAATCTAGAAATATTTATTGAGAGTTTTCATGTGAGGCACTAGTCTAAGCAGTGAGTGAGGGATTCAGCATAAACAAAGCAAACAAAATCCCTTCTCTAGAGTATCTCTCCTAATTTTTCTTTTAAAAATTAAGGGCTTTTTCTCAGATCACAAACTCCTTGACATCTGATACCTTCTTTCGTTGACTATTATAAAACACCAGCCCTGACTTATCGAAATTCAAATTCTAAAGTTTTAATTCCAAATTTCCAAATGTCTTCACACAGTGGTTTTCACTGATGATTCAGCAACTCACCTTCCCCTCCCCCCGCCAAAAGAAAATTTTCCCAACCTCCCATAACCATCAGGGATACTACTATTCATTCCAACTTAAAACCTAAATGTCATCAAGACTCCATACTTTCTTTATTCTCTACTGAAGAAATAATTATTCCTTACTCCAGGTATTTCCTTTCATTTGAGTGAGCTCTGCTAGTTTTAGCAGCCTGGCTTCTCTCCACATGGCTCACTCACTCACGCCTCCAAGTGACTGTGAAGACTGACTAGCTGACTGACTTACCCGACTGCTGAGTTTGGTAGGAGAGAGTGAACATATGTAACCCAGACCTTACTTCTCTCCTCATCTGGGAATAAATCTAATTCTGCAGTTTAGTGTGTACCTGGAGATCAAAGTTACATTCAACATTTGTGTAACTAGTAATAAGAGCAATATCTAGGGCCCAATTTGCCTTATTTCTTTGCCTAATTTCTCAATTAAAGTGAAACTAGGTCAGGGAAGAATGTTCTATATTAGGGTAACTACAGTATTCATTTAATTTACTAAGTGATAGGATTTCCAACATTTCTGAGTTTAAGAAATTAGAATTTGCCTGTTGGAAGTGGCTCATAAAAATCATTCACCCTATTAGAACACCTAGTGGAAAAAAACAAGAAGAAACAAAGCAAAAAGTCAGGAAAGCAATGTTTCCAAAAGTAGCAGAGCTTTTAAAAACTCCCTTATGGTGACAGCATCAAAGGGCCATTTTTGCTTTTAAAAGCTATTTTTCTGGCAATAAATTTGTAGAAAACTTAATCTGCTATAGTGTTTTGACATGAATTCTGAGGCAAGCCAAGTCACTGTCTTGTTTTATAATTAGAAAGTATTTTGCAAAAATCTTTCTAAATTCATAATATTGCTTGAGAGTACTTTTAATCCCAGTTAGATAGCTTTCTTGGTTTTAGGCAGTGACAAAATCCAGGTAATTACTTGAGAACTCCAAAAGATGATTGAGGCCATTACTTCTCAAGCACTAAGGCTAGAACTACACAACCAAGATGATGAAAGAAAGGGAAGACTTTAAGACTTTAGGTATTGTCTCAGTAAAACTTGCCTGAAAAGGCTCAACAAGAAAAATTAAAACCTACAGAAAAGTTTCAAAAGTTGTACAGTGAACATCCAGTCTTCATGTAGATTGGCCCACTATTTTGCAACATATGGTTTAACTTTCTGCATAAACACATATATTACTATTATTTTGATGAAACATTTTAGAATTCATTGCAGACACAATATTCATTCTTAAATTTCAGCATGCATCTCTTAAGAATAAGGTGGAAAGGCGGCTCCACCTACCTGGCCACAATACAATCACCAAATTCTGGGTCAGAGCAAGCACTGATCCAATATTATTATAGTCTATATTCAAATTTCACCAATTTATCCCAATAATATTCTTTTTATAGCAATCTTTTAATTCCAGGATCCAATCCAGGATCATGCATTGCATCCAGTTATGTAACTATAAACAATTACATAACTAATACCCTCTAGAATTAGTATGTATGCTTACCTGTTCACATACATCATGGCACATTTGGTTATCCTTGGAATGATCACAACACAATGCACCTAGGAAGAAAAAACAAATACCCAAAGTTGCCCACTTTAAATAAACAAGATAGTTAAGCTAAATTGAATGGTTACAACAAACAATTTATTCAACAGATTATTATTATTCATTTTAATTCAACAAAACTTTACTGTGTATCTAGTAGATGCCAAGGACAATGCTCGGTTGGTTCTTGCCCTCAAAAAGCTTGTAGTCTCATAGGAGAGATTGTCATGTAATAATAGTTAATGCACTGTGTACTTTCCATGTGCCAGAATTTTACTAAGTTTGCTTTATGCATTATCTTATTCAATGCTTACAATTGCCCTATGGACTCTATTCTATTACTATACTTATAATGTAAGGTTAAATTAAAAAGAAAAAAAGAGTGAATTTTGTTTTGGACATGTTAAATTTAGGGTTCCTACAGGACATCCAGATAGAAATTCCAGTGAAGTCAGAAATCCAAGTCTGGATTGCAGGTAAAGCCAAGTCTAAAGATCCAAATTTGGAAACATCAGCATAAAGAAGGTATATGGAAATCAGTGACATTGCCTAAGGAGAGTTTCTAGTGAGAAGTGAACACAGCATCAAATTCTAAAGAACAGCAATATCTGAGACATGGAAGAAACAAAGACAGAGATTGAAATGGAATGGTCAGAAAGGTAGCAAGAAAGTGGCATCACAGAAGAGGGAGTAGCTAGTGTCATACACCAGAACAGTCAGGTTAGGTTGAAGACAAAAAAAGAAATGGGTTTACTAATTACGAGGCCACTTAGTGACCACAATGTACTTTCTGTGGACTTGGTAGAAGTGAGTGATATTAAGAAATAAACCAGAGATGAGGAAGTATTTGTTTATAGCAAATAAAGTTAGCTCTAGAGAAGTCTTGCAGTAATGGAAGGGAAACAGAGAGTGGTAGTTATAGGAGGATACAGGATCAAGGGAAGATTTTTCCAATTTTTTAGACTGGCCTTTGTCCATGGTTCTGGGGAAACTCTAAACCCCTGGAATTTCCTGAGTAATAGGAATGCCTCTGTTATGTTTATGAAGTGACCCAAGGTCTCACCTAGATATCATCAGGTACAGAAAGGTCACCCACGTGATAAGAGAGTTGCTTTGATCCTCAGGATATCACCTCGATCTCTCAACCTCCAGCAGGACAGGGGAAATGAAGATTGAGTTCAACCACATGGCCAATAATTCAATTAATCATCTATGTGACGGAATCCTAATAAAATCTCTAGATACCAAAGCTCAGTGAACCTCTCCTGGCTGGTGAAGGCACTGATGTGCCAGGAGGATGATGCACACTGATTCCATGAGGAAAGGACACAGAAGCTCTGCATTTCCTCCCAGACCTGACCATGTATGTTTCTTCTTTTGACTGGTCCTCCTGATTTGTATCCTTTATAATAAAACTGTAATCATAATTATAGTACTTCCTCAAGATCTACAAATCATTGCAGTGAATTATTCATTCTGAGGGTGTCATGGTAAATCTGGATTTATAGCCAGCTGGTCGGAAGTGTGGGTGGCTTGAGGACCCCCAAAGTGTGGCTGGTGTCTGAAGTAAGGACAGTCTTGTTAAGGCTCATGCCCTTCAACTTGTATGGTCTGTTCTAACTCTGGTGGTCAGTGCAGAATTGAATTGCTGTATACCCAGTTGCTGTATACCCAGAATATAGGATGTGGGTTATATTTGGGACTAGGGATATAATAATGAATAAATGTTATGCTCTCTGACTTCATCCAGGTTACAGTCTGATGGTGGAACAAAGTCTAGACAAGAGGAAAGGATGAAAGGGCACTCATAAATCAAGCGGGAAATTGACAGCCTACATTTTCTCAGTGAAATAGTGATTAGGTCTGAAAACAAAAAGGGTTGAGATGGGGTTGGAGGCTTGGACTGAAATTGTAGAGGTCTGGAACAGCCACTCTGAAGAACAGAGAAAGAAGGTATCCTATCTAATAAAAGAGTAATATGTAAATTAACCATCACTCTGCGACAAATATGGCGGCGCCCATAGTGGCCAGGGCGGGACACTGGTGGCGTCACCCTGGCAATGCAAGCCCAGCATCCGCGCCCCAGCCATGCGGAAGGAGGGAAGGGGCCTTGGGTCGGAGGCCAGGGTGAGGAATGCTGGCATCGTTGTAGGCTGGGCTGAGGGCACCCCGCCCCCTGTGCATGAATTTCGTGCACCAGGCCTCTAGTATAAATATGTTTCTCAAACTTGTGTTCTATTAAACACTGTTTCATGAGTTGTTATTATCTATCCCTCAAGAGAAAAAGTTCCATATACAAATAAATATGGAAATGATAAAGAGAATTCTTCACTGCAGGACTTCATGAATACTTTAAAATGCTAATATTCATTATTAATCTCCTATAAAGGGATCTAAGTAGACTGATTTCTCACAGCACAGAAAACTTTTTTGATGCCACTTATTAACATTTTCAGAGTGTCAGTTTGCCAAATATCAAATTAGAGAAAAGAAAAAATGTTGCCGCACAGCATTATGGGCCCAGAAAAATTCATAAATTGGCTATAGAGATAATCAGGAGGGGTGTGTTACTATTCTAGAGCAGTGCTTTTCAACCCTCTTCATCTAATGGCACACATAAACTAATTACTAAAATCCTGTGGCACACCAAAAATATATATATATATATATATATTGCTGATCTGAAAAAAAATGGCACAATTTTTTAAAGATTTTAAAAAATTGATTATTAGAGAGAGAGGAAGGAAGAGGGAAAGAGAACCATCAATGTGAGAGGAAAACATCAATCAGCTGCCTCCCACATGCCCCCTACCAAGAATGGAGCCCACAACTCAGATATGTGCTCTGACCAAGGAATCTAACCGGCAACCCTTCTGACAACCCTTCCGTACACAGGATAATGCCCAACCAACTGAATCACACAAGCCAGGGTGGCAAAATTTTGATTCATTCACAGCAGACAACTATTGTGTTGGCTGTTGTCATTTTTTTAATTTGACAATCTAAGGGAAGAGAGGTCAGTGCCCTGACTAAATAGTCAGGTATTGCATTTTTTAAAAAAATATATTTTTATTGATTTCAGAGAGGAAGGGAGAGGGAGAGATAGAAACATCAATGATGAGAGGGAATCATTGATTGGCTGCTTCCTACATGCTCCCCTACTGGGGATTGAGCCCATAATCCGGGCATGGGCCCTTGACCAGAATCGAACCCTGAACTCCTGGTTCACGGTCAACGCTCAACCACTGAGCCACACCGGCCAGGCAGGTATTGCATATTTTAAAAATTCTTGTGGCACGCCAGTGTGCCTGCTGTGGAACACCAAACTGAACATCAATGCTCTAGTCTAACATAAAGGTCACATGAGGGCAGAAAATCCAGCTGATCATGAGCCATGATACATAGCTCAGGATAACATATGGTCCCAATAAGCAGAGGCTTAGCAAAAAGTAAACAATCAGGCAGACAAGAGTCTGATTTGGGCCTAGGGATTTCTGAAAAAGTTTCTTAGAGGAAACGTCTAAAGAACAAAGACACAAAATGTGTTATAATTAAAACTTCAATAACAATGGAAGGTTTTATTTAAAATATAAATATAAAAAGCCTATTTTTTCCTACATAAAGGTGAAGGTGAAATTTATAGTGGAGTGACTCCCCCAAGTTAAAATTTTGAAATAACTTTTTTTCTTTTCATTAAGAAAATAAGGCCTGACCAGGTGGCTCAGTTGGTTGCAGTGTCGTCCTGTACACCAAAAGGTTTCGGGTTTGATTATCAGTTAGGACAATACCTAGGTTGCTGGTTCAGTCCCTGGTCGGGGTGTAGATGGGAAATAACTGATGAATGTTTGTCTCTCACATCCCCCCTCTTCCTCTCTCTCTAAAATCAATAAAATATTTCCTCAGGTGAGGATTTAAAAAAATGACCTATGCTCTCACTGTCCTGCTGGAACCTATGTTAACATTTTGACATATTTTCTTTTAGTCTTTCCAAATGCCTGATATTTCTGACAAAATGGGATTAAAGAGGTCAGCCTGAAGTTTTCTGGCAATAACTCCCTTCCCCCTCACAACCAAGCATTCCTCTATAATAGTACATTTCCTCCCTGGAGAAAACTGCCACCCTCCCTTGAACAGTCTAGGGAACCTATGCTCCATCACATTTTCCACACTCTATTCTTAACTTTAACCATTATTATGTTGATACACATGTTTCTTCCTCTGGGACAACAAAAAGTTTAGAATCTTTAATAATGCATATTTTTCAAGAAATAAATGTCTACAAATAGGCATCAATTCATATGTCTTCATTAAGAATGGGGAGAAGGGTTTCAAATGCAATTAATGTGGCAATTAAAGTTCTTTGTGCTTTTTAGAGCTATTAAATGGATTAATTGGGTCAGTCAACTATTATAATACAAAAAACTCTCCAAGGCAATACAAAAGACAATGAATTCCAGAAATTTGTGTTTATAATTTGATTCTAATCTAATTTCTTATTCTTTAAGAAAAACTCTTATTCTCACAAAATGGAATTGAACAAATAAAGGTAAATCAAAATAAAAATTGATATTGATATAATGAAAATAGTGTTATTCTCATTAAAGACATAAGAATGAATGTCTTATTTTGCATTCTTATTCCAAGAGTCTGTAATTATAAAATTAATAGACAAAAAACTGATACTAAAGGCCATGTATCTTGCGTTTAAGAAGGTATTAGTGTAACCCAGAACTATGCAAGCCAAATTATCCAATAATTAGAAACATCAAGGTTTGGCCGCTGGTTTGGGCCACATGTGTACTAAAGATAGGCAAGTAAGCAGGAAGCACATGCTCCAGCCACAAGGGAAAAATGCAACTTCTAAGACCAACCAGCATTTAAAAAAATAAATACACACCCTAATTTAAACTAAAATATTCATAGAATTATAGGATTTTTGAAGTTAAAAGAGAATTTGCCACAGAAGCCTCTCAAAAGCTATAATTCAATTTGGTTAATGAAAAACCATTCTTGTTTTCTTTTCTAAAGAAAATAAAGATTTTCTCTAATTAATGCCTTCCTAAAAAATTACTAAAACAGAACATATGTATCCCAAACTATTGATGGGGAAAAACTAAATCTGAGCTGATACTGGTAAAAGGTCATTCTAAATAAAAAAGACATGTTAATAAAAAATCTGTTCTTACTTTTAGTCAAATTTTTATTTCCAAAACGGTCTGGAAATGGACAATTACTTTAAAAATGTTTAAATGACAACTGCAACTTTAATTTATAAATGCATTATTGCAATTGTTGCATTTATCCCTTTAATATACGTGTGTGTGTGTATATATATATATATAGATAGATGATAGATATAGATATATAGATATATATCAACAGCCAATGAAGAACCAAACAGTAAAATGATTATCCATATACCCAACCACCTGGATTCAATATTACTAACATCTTATCATCTTGTTGTACTGCTTTACCTATCTGGACAGATATATATTTTCTATTTCTTTCTGAATCACTTGCAAGTTACAGATAACCTTCTCCATTGCTTGCCTCATATTGCACTGCTGCAAAAACCAATTACAGACAGTCCTTGGGTTACGTTGGACTCGACATGTCGTTTTATGGTTACATCGCCATCTCCCATTTATTTATAAAAAAAAAAGTTCCGTCATTTTGACGTATGTACATATGTGCTTTATGTTTTCTGTTATTTATTTACCACAAGTAAAGGTCAGGAATTGTTATCTTTCTTTTAAATTTTTTTTATTGTTTCACTTCATTACTGCTGTGTATGTGCTCCATGTGAGTGACGTAGGTGCTTATGTAGGTGGGTTCTGACTTACGGCAAAAATCGCATTACGTCGCGCTGTAGGAACAGATCTCCCACATAACCCGAGGACCTACTGTATATTCATTTAATTCTATTACCGATATGACTGCCAGATTATTATTATTTTTTTGTTAATCCTCACCTAAGGATATTTTTCCATTGATTTTTTAGGGAGAGTTGAAGAGAGAGGGAAAGACAGAGAGAAACATTGATGAGAGAAATACATCGATTGGTTGACTCCTGCATGAGCCCCAACAAGGGCCCGGCTGGGGAGGAGCCTGCAACCAAGGTACATGCCCTTGACCAGAATCAAACCCGGGACCCTTTGGTCCACAGGCCGATGCTCTATCCACTGAACCAAACCAGCTAGGGCCAGATTAATTTTTTAATAGCCCTTTCATTTTATTACTCTTCTAATCAAGAGCCTATAATGGCTTCCTGCTTTTCTAATTCTAAATTTTGCAAATCTTCTAACCTTTCCTGCCCTGACATTCTATTATTTTTTAACAAGGAAAGCCTACATTTACCTTGAACACAGCTTTCTGCCTGAAATGCTCAAGTGCCCTCTCCTGCTGACCTAACTTAGCGAGCCTTTCTTTCCAACAAATCCAAGCCATGTTGGGGTTTTTTTTGCTTGTTTTTTTTCTTGGCTATTTAAAGCCCTACTATTCTAGTCAGGACTAGAAACTTTAACTTAACTCTTCTCTCATCATTTCATGTTTGTACTTATGGTATCCCCAGACTGGCTGTAAACTTGTACCCATTTAGCACAGTGCTCAGCTCAAAAATTTGTATTCATTGGTTACTGAGTAATACTTTTCTACTTATAAAATGCCTTTGTATTAGGAATAAAAATACAAAAAGTTGTATTTCTCTCACTGTACCACTTCAGTACCACATTTCATATGGTCACCAACCCATAATTTAACAAACATCTTATGAGTTTGGCCTAGGTCAAAAGATAAATTGATCCCAATCATATACTTAGGCACAGAGGTATGCAACCAGTTGGTGGTGGGCTCTGCAGCTATAAGGTCAAGGAGAGATGGGTGGGAAAAATTGAAGTTTCATGGTGGTGCAGTTAAAAGAGGAAGCTGGTTGGTGGAGAGTAGGGAATATAAGAGATGCATGAGACAGAACCAATCAGAGGTACAGAGAGACTGTCTCCAAAAGGAGTCTTGACTCCTGGCAGTCTTCTAGTTTCCAAAATAGTCTCTGAGGTTGTTTTGTGCTGAATTTCCTACCCTTGGATTTCTATGTGCTCCCCTCTTAGGGGCCACATAACTAACCCCCTAATCCTGAGCCGCCTTGGTTTCTGTTCCTAAGGACAGCACCTTCATGTCTTCAGATCTTGGTTCTGAACTTTACCTTCTAAAAGAGGCCTCTCATCACCACTATGTAAAGAACCACTCTCCCTCTACTCACAGAATTCTCTATGTTATCGTCTGGTTTCCTTCATAGCATCCTTATCACTACTAGAAATCATCTTATTTATCTGTTTATTGTCTATCTCTCCGCTCCTAGAATGTAAACTCCTCAAGAACATCAACCCCACACCTAGAAGAGTACCTGACATATAGTGAGCAGTAAGCACTCAATAAATAAATATATTTTATATAAACACCTGTAGTATCTGTTTTGCTCTTTTAAAACCCACATTTTTTATATATAAAAAAACACCTCTTGATATTATTCTACTTTTTTCCATAAGTGGCACATGGTGGAAAGTATGATTAATGAAAGGTTGCTTAAATCTATGGATATAAGACAGGAACTTTTAGCAGTATACCAGAATAAACTGTCATATCTGGTCTATCACCAACTCTAGCTCTTTCTGCAGTGTGTGGGCCAAGATACTTCTTTGGGAAAAAAAATCTGCTTCTTATTACTTTCCTCCAGATAGGCGTTTGCTTTTTCTAACTTAAAATTTATTACATTCTTTTTCAGGATTCTGGATTGACTATTATATAATTCCTCAAATGTCAACTTATTGAAACCTAGCCCGTAATTTTACTCTTTGCCTCTTTTGTTCTCTAACAAAACATCTTAAATAGAAACAGAGCTATTATCAGGCGCATGACAGATCCACTGTATTTTAAGGTCCCATCCCATCCTTCAAAGGGAACACTAGAAGTGTGTGTTGGGGTGCAGGGGGCGGGGGGAGGACAGGGGTGGAAGGAAAGTGCACTGGAATAGGAAGTGTGGCATTACTCCAATGTAGAGGGTGTGGCCAAACTTCCCAAGAGATGATAATCATTGAGCAAGTAATATCACTCTCTCACCTCCACACCCTCCCCAGAATAGGAATGAAAATCTGTGTCAGAACAGATAAGACTTGTAAAATCTTATACCAGAGTAAACAGGCGTATCCAATCTTGAACGGGGAAAGAGCAGGAATACAAGCTCAGCCTTCACTGAAATACAATTTAATACTGTGTTCTCAACTTTTGCTTAGGATTGAAGAACATTTTCCACACTTTCTGCAGATACACAGAGGAAGCTTTTGTCCATTGTAGTACTCAATGGCCTTTATGTAAAGAAACAGGTAATAAATGTTTCCTAGAATTTAGTACAAGGGACAAATCTCACATTTAGATCAAACTGAAATTTTTCTTTTTAATCAAACAATGCAAACTCTATGCTGTCATGGACTTTTAGAGCTGGAAGGGCCTTTAGAAATCATCTACCCCAGGTGCTAGGAAGGGAAAAGAGTTCTAGAAGCAAACGAGTTTTTATATTTCTACTAGAGGCCCGGTGCACGAAATTCATGCACTGTGTGTGTGTGTGTGGGGGGGGGGGGGGGGGGGGGTCCCTCATCCCGGCCTGCGCCCTCTCGCAGTCCGGGATCCCTCTTGCAGTCTTGGACCCCTCGGTCCTTATTGCCCACCTGCTCGCTGCTCCTAGCGCTGCCAGGGAGATGGGAGACACTCCCGCCGCCACCACCACTGCCAACCGGCTCGCCAGCTGTGAGCTTGGCTTCTGGCTGAGCGGCACTCCACCTGTGGGAGCTCACTGACCACCAGGGGGCAGCTCCTGCATTGAGCGTCTGCCCCCTGGTGGTTAGTGCGCATCATAGCGACCAGTCCTTCTGCCGGTTGTTCCGCTGTTCGGTCGATTTGCATATTAGGGTTTTATTATATAGGAGGATAATAATTTTATTGATATAAATCATGATAAATTGATTAAACAAGGCCATTAGACTGAGGTGGCTTTACTGCTTTCCTTAGTAGCCTACCTAAGCAATCCAAAACCTAACCTTATAATACCTTAAGGCTAAGGAATTGAAACCTAAGGACAATCAATCACAAACAGCCACCTAGGCTTTCCTGAATAAGATATCCACTTAAACTATCGCCAAACAAATAATTTCTCTGCTTTGCTTCCACCTCTTCTCAATGAAAGTCTTTCCCCTGAACTCCTGTCATGTCCTGTTTGGTGCTGCCCATTTGAATCATTTGTTGCTCAAATGAACTCTTAAATTTTTAATGTCTCACTTCATATATTAACAATCACATAACACAAAATCCTCCTTTTACAATTAAGTTGTTTTTAGTATATTCATGGAGTTGTGCAACTATCACCACAATCTAACTTTAGAACACTTTCATCACCCTAAAGAAAACCCCATATTCATTAGCACTCATTTCCCCATTCCCCCAGCAAACAAGTTTCTTTACCACAGGAATCCCTGGACCCTTTCAAGGGATTCTAACAAGATTTTTGAATTTATAAGAAAGGGGGTACAATGTGCAGTGTTTCCCAAACTCATTTAATAGCTAACATCTCAGTGCTTACTATGTGCTATTCTAAATGCTTTTCATGTATTACCTCAATTCCCACACCAAAATATATTATATATGGATATATATCCTATATAATAAAGAGATAATATGCTAATTAGACCACACAATGGAATGACCTTCCGGAACGACCTACCAGAATGACCAGTGGACAGGGCCACAGGGCGGCGGGGCTGTGAGGGCTGAGCCCCTTGCATGAATTTCATGCATTGGGCCTCTAGTATATATATAATAAATGTGGATATTAAAGCACAAAAAGACTGAGGCTAAGTAACCTGTTCAAGTATTCTTAACTACTCCACTCTACTACTCTACAATCAACCACAGAACCAACTAGTTGTGAGATGAGAATGAACCATGGGCCATAACTTTGGAAATGCTTTAGTTCAGTATCTTTAACTTAATGAGACAAATGAGGCCCGGAAAGGTAAGCTGATTTAGCAAGAACACAAAGCATTCTCTCTCTCTCTCTCTTTCTCATTTGATTTCCATCTAATTGACAGCTAAAGTTAGAACCCAATGCAATGAACTAATCCCAGGTTCCTGACTTAATTCTCTCCCTTCTTTAAAGACTTTCTTGCCTAAAAAAAAAACAACACAACAACAAAACCACAACCCCTCAAAGCTTTAACACTGTAAGCTGTCGGGGCTGGTGTTGCTTTCCCGGTGCAAGCTCTCGCGGTCAGCAATGCACCGCTCCATCACTTTTGAGCGTACAGTGCCTCGTTGGAGGATCGGTCAGTTTTCCTCCACCCGAGGCGGAGGTCAGCTCCCTCCCCCTGCGCACCCACAGCCCTTCATCTGCTCTGGACACTCCTGCCTTGCATTCCACAGCTTGTGTCCTGCTGTATGCACCCCACTTTCTAGCCAGGGAACTACTGGAGGGCAGGCAGGTGTTCGCATCAACTCCTAAAGCCCAGCAAAGGAGGCGCAGTAAGCCCTGACCACCTTCCTCCCCACTTCTGGTTTAATTCCTCCGGAGCAGGAACCGAAAGGAACCGAAGTCCAAAACTCTGCTCCAGCCCGCCAGCCCCCAGAGAGCGAGGCTGGCTGATGGTTTGGCGTTTCCAGTCGGAGCCCGGCGCCGGCTCGGACCCGGCGCCCGCAGCGCCATCGGGTCAGAAGGCTTGGCCCCTTCTCCTCTGGGACTTGGGCCCGTCCACGCTCGCCGCCCGAGGTCTGCCTTTCGGAACCCGGCGAGGGTCCAGTCACAATAACGGGTCAGGGCGGCGGTGGGCTGGCTGCACCTCCCAAACCCGTCCAACCCTCGCGACGATCCGCGGCGAAGGCATTTCACGCTTTCGGGACAGACCCCCGAGTCTGGTGAGGAGATAAGGGACGAACTGGGATCCCCGGTCCGGTGGGTGACAGAGCAAGGCCTCGAACCTGGGTCCCTGCTCCCGGCTCAGCAGACCTTTGGGGCGGGGAGAGCGAGGGTGGAGCGGGGTCCGTGCTCGTCCCGCCTCGGCACCCCTCCCCGCCCGCTGGGACCTCCGGCCCTGGGTCACCGGACGCGGCCGGGTCTGGGGGTCGCGCGCCCCCCCTCCCAGCCCCGCGCCATCTTGGAGCGCTGAGGCGGCCGCCCCGGCCCGCCCCGAACCGCCGCTCCAGCAGTCACTCACCCGCACTGCCCGGGGCCAGGCCCCCTGCCACCTCCGCGACCCCCGCCACGGCCAGGAGAAGCGGCAGGGCAGCGAGCGGAGAAGGCCGGACGGTCGCCATGTCCCGGCCCGGAGGTCCGCAGCCGCGGGATGCTCGGACCCAGCCGGCCGCCGCCGCCGCTGCTCGCGGAGGCCCCGCCCCGGCGCCCTGGGCCTTTGCTGATTGGCTGTGGCGTGACCAAGCCCCGCCCCTCGGTCTGAAGGCGTTTCCAAAACCTGCGGGGGGCGGAACGTGCCCGCGACCCCGGCTCTTTGTTACGGCCCAGCTGGGAGTCGGCTTCCGCAGCGGAGACCCCCTGCTGCACCCTCCCCGGGGGAGTCAGAGGATGTCGGAGCTGGAGGCCCTTGGGACACCTCGGCCGCCTCCCGGGGTTTGCAGATAAGGTCACGGAGGCTCAGAGAGGGGACCGACCTGCCCGAGATCACACCGCAAGCCCTTTTATGAGAACCAAAGCCTGAGAACTAAGACGAAGTCCAAGGCTGAGCCAGAGTAACTTATCCTTCTCGCGGACCCTCCATAATCTCTCTCTTTTTTAATAAATGTATTTTATTGATTTTTTAGAGAGAGGAAGGGAGAGAGATAGAGAGTTAGAAACATCGATTCAGCTGTCTCCTGCACACTCCCTACTGGGGATGTGCCCGCAACCAAGGTGCATGCCCTTGGCCTGAATCGAACCTGGGACCCTTCCGTCTGCAGGCCGACGCTCTATCCACTGAGCCAAACTGGTTAGGACCCTCCATAATCTCTTGATATCCTTTCTGCTCAGACACTGCCTCGCACTCAAAGAAGGCGTGTCACCCAGGACAGCTCGGCCTCCCCTACCGTCTGAGGTTCTCTGCCGCAGACACGGCCCCGTGACAAGGGCCCAAGGCACAGACTCACCCCCAAAGTTCTTTGACACGTGTGGCTTCCATGTGTCATTGATGCCTCATCCTATCAGGAAAATGTTGGGGGAGGAATGCTTGTGTATCTAGATATGGAGAGCCTCGAATGTCAGGTTTAGACTTTAAGACACAGTTTGGAGGTGGGTCCCCACTTCACCCCTCACCTCTCCTTCCCCACAGTTACTGGTGGGGGAATGTTTGAAAGGGTACAGTGGCTAGCAAAGCACTCACTCTCTCGCTCTGGGTCTTCCTCTCTCAGTTCCCGAGTTAATACCTTTTCCCTCTCCCTTCCCTTAAAAACAACAACAACAAAACATAACCAGACTTAAACATTTTAAATCCTTTAATATCGTTAAATATGCAGTGTTTACATTTCCCTTATTGTCTCATAATCTCCTTCCCCAGTTTTTCAAATTCCAAACAAAGCCCATATATTGAAGTTGGTTTGTATGTCTTTAGGTCTCTTTATACCGATGGTCTCGCTCTCCACGTTTACAAAAGGACAACATGAATAAATTATGATAATCTTCCTAAAGCATCTGCTCTGATGGCAACTCTCTTGCTTCAAACTCTCTGAGAGGCCACCTTTTTTCTTACAGGATAGAATGATGTACGGTTATTGAACGTGGTGCCAGAGGTTCTTAGCAATTGGACCCTGAAACAGCATTTTCCACTTCATCTTCACACCCTCCCTGTACCCCTGCCATCGTCCTCTCAGAACCTCCTATCTTGTTCCGGACCTCTTCATTGCTTTCACCCCTTTCACAACATGTATCTCCTCTGCCCAGAATTCCCCAATTCTTGTGGTAACCTGGCTCAGCTGACGGAACTAAGATGGTTGCTCTGGGCCCAACTGGGCCCTAGAACAGTGGTTCTCAACCTTGGCTGCACATTAGGATCGCCTGGGAATCTTTTTAAAATCCTGATTTCTGGGCCTCATCCTCCGGAAATTCTGTTTCTTTGTTAGTAATGTTGTGGCCCCACCCCATAACAAAGAAACAGAATTTCCGGAGGATGAGGACCAGAAATCAGGATTTTAAAAAGATTCCCAGGCGATCCTAATGTGCAGCCAAGGTTGAGAACCACTGCCCTAGGAGGACCTGAGCAGAAAGAGGACTCCTGTAAAATGACTGACACATCTTGCTTTCCCTTGAACTGTCCTGGTTTTAAAACTGCAAGTCCTATGTCCCAGGAACTTCATGAGTCCCAGGCAAAATGGGACAGTTGGTCTCCTTACTCCTGTGCACCTCAGAAAATGTCATAAGGGAAGCCTATAAGGGGGTTTCCATATAGAAAAATGGGGTCATATAGGTCATTGATACCACTCCCAAGGTAATTCAATAGGTGGACTGATTGCTATAAGCCGTGGAGATGGGTCATTCGACCATCACTTCCTGTGTTAGTTTCCTAGGCTGCCGGGACAACGTGACACAATCTGGGTGGCTTAAACAACAGAAATTAATGTCTCAAAGTTCTTGAAATGTATGTCTCTAAGTTCTTGAAACCAGAAGTCAGAGATCAAAGTGTTGGCAGGGTCGGTTCCTTTGAGAGCTGTGAGGAAATATCTGATTCATGCCTCTCCTAGCTTCATTGGTTGCTGGCAGTCTTTGGCATTCCTTGACTTGTGGATGCATCATCTTGGTCTCTGCCTTCATGTTCATGTGGGATCCTCTCGTGCGTACGTGTCCGTCCACATTTCTGCTTTTATAAGGACACCAGTCATATTGACTTAGGGGGCCCACCCTGCTCCAGTATGACTCATCTTAACTAAATACATCTGCGATAATCCCTATTTCTAAATAGGGTCACGTTCTGAGGAACTGGGGGTTGGAATTCAGCATATGAATCTGGGGAGGGCAGCACACAATTCAACTCATAGCAGTAGCAAATGAAAGACCATCCACCTACCCCCTCAGAAATCATTGACTCTGAAGGAGAGGCTGAAGAAGGAAGAAAAGGATACAGGATTGGCCAGCTGCTGTTCAAAGATTCTAAGTTCCCCAGGAACAGTAGTTGAGCTCACCTCGGTTGACTCACAGACGTGATACCTGAAGTCGTATGCACAAAGAGAATGCTTGAATACTTGGAAATCTCATAGCTATAGAATCAGAAATGACTTTATTTCCAGGTAACTCTCATGAGATATGGCAGCAAAGTTGCTCTGGATGAATCAAACAATGTAGTTAAGCTGAGGGGCTCTGTTAGTAGAGACAATTTCTCTACTACCCAGGTGTGTAATTGGGGCAGACATGTCAGGAGAATGGCTAAATCTGAGTTGTGGGGACACTAAGTGGAAGCTGCTTACGATCCTCCCCCCCCAGAATGATGGCGGACCAGCTCCTGTATCCTGGGGGGAGTCAGAAAATAGGGAGACAGAGGTACTTCTTGGCCAAGCATTCTGTGGTTCAATACCTGCATCATTAACCCTCCTGTAAAGGGAGCCAATAAGCAGATGGGACCTGGAGACTCTATTGACTATTATTGCCCATTGAGGCAAATAGTTGGACGCTGGCCTCAGGCATGGTCAATAGGCTTGAACAAATAGCACATCCATTTTAGATTATCTTGCTGTTTTGTGATGAAGCCAATAGCTTATTTCCAGTTTCCCGCCATTAAGACAATCAGAGCAGTTAGCTTTCCCACGAGATAGAAAGCAGCAATGTAATTTACTTGTAGTGGAAAGAGCATGGGCTTCAGAGAAACCTGAGTCCAAATTGCACTCGACACTAGTTAGCTGTGTGACCATGGGCAAAGTCTTTTGACTTCTCTTTCCTTTCCTTTTATCTTCGACTTCTTGAGAAGATTAAAAAAGACATTATAAATGTGTCTCACATTCCAGTAAAACTAAAATTTGACATACGCACAAGTTTACTCAATGTTCATGCAACTGCACAAAATTTTATATGCAACACATGGACTTTAGTAGAACAGAATTTGGCCTTTATAAACTAGCTTACACATCAAGTCACATTTATAATGTGGCATTATTATTGTGTGGCCAGTTACATGTTCACTTGTTATTGTGCAATTGGTTGTGACACCATGAGGAGAACATGCACGACGCAGATGATTCTGAGCCTCTCCCGACACTTGATTGAGAACAGTGCACATGTGTACTGCCTGGTACAATTATAAGCAAGCAGATGTGCATGGGCCTGGATTAAAGAAAAGATCGGCACAGAACTACACTTTTTCTAATCAAGGACACATTTAAAGAAGATAAAATAAATGCATGGAAAACGGCATGAAAAAATTTATTCTGAAGACTATTCAAGAGGCAGTCACTTCACCCCACCAGTGTGGCTCAGTGGTTGAGGCTGAATCTATGACCCAGGAGATCAAGGTTCCATTCCCAGGTAGGGCACATACCGGGGTTGTGGGCTCCATCCCCAGTGGAGGCAGCCAATCAATGATTCTCTCTCATCATTAATGTTTCTCTTTCTCCCTCTCCCTTCCTCTCTGAAATCAACAACAAAGAGAGAGAGAGAGAGAGAGGGCAATCACTTAAACAACACATGGTGGTAACCTCTAGAGCAGCGGTTCTCGACCTGTGGGTCGCCACCCCTTAGGTGGTCGAACGACCCTTTCACAGGGGTCACCTAAGACCATCCTGCATATCAGATACTTACATGATGATTCATAACAGCAGCAACATTACAGTTATGAAGTAGCAACGAAAATAATTTTATGGTTGGGTCACAGCACGAGGAACTGTATTTAAAGGGCCAGAAAGTTGAGAACCACTGCAGAGTGTCAAAAATTAGAACAAGTTTGTGTGTGTCTGTTGTCTTACTACATATTAAAAGCTATTTAGAATATCTATATTTAGGTTTCTCAAATCAAACACTTGAGACACCTCCATTTGGGAAGACTGAGTTTTGCTCGATCAGACTATCTTATTCAAGAGTCTTTTTTACAATGTATGCTAGAACATGTCTGTTTCAATTCTGATACCTCCTTTCGCACTCTCTTCCACAGCTGGGATAAATATGTCATTCTGTTCTTTTTTAGCTTTTTGTAATCATGATGATGTTTTATGTTTAATTCTAATTCATCTGAAATTTATGGTAACGTATGGTGTGATGTATGGATCAAAGGCAAACCTTCATTCGTTTTAATATTGTTGCTGTCCCACTATTTATTAAAAAGTGTTTTCTTCTTTGTGCTATTAATTTTGATCTGACATGTACATATTAACTTTGAATAGTTGGAATTTTCTGTTATCTTTGATACCACTGATTTTACAAAACTTAAACAATAGTGGTGTATAGTTTAGTAGTTGTTGCTTCATAGTAAGTTCAAATCTGATAGGAAGAATCTAACATTGTTACCTTCAAAAGAGCCTTGTATTGTTCAATTGTTCTTCACTAGCAATGCATGTAGTTCAGTAGGGTCTTGGGGGATTATAAACACTAAATAACTATGTTTCTAAGCCCAGGTTTCCTATTGGCCTTACCTCAGACATAGCAAAATACAAATTTTTGGGAATAAGCATATTAAAGAAGTTCTGTTTGTTACAATTTGAGAGATTCCACCATAGAAATTGAGGTCATTTTTATTGTATTTCTCCTTCTAAGCTCTGGCCAATCACTCTGCCTTACTTTATATTCACATAACACAATTTTTTTATTGACTCCATCTGTCATGTCTATAATTGTGTTTGTTCCAATTTTTTGATAACTACTACTGTAAATATGGCATTATTCCTGTTATTTTTTCTATTGATGATATGTAGAAACACAATTGATTTTCGAGAAGGTATTTCTATCTCCTTAACTTTTCTGAACTCATATTACTGCTAATAGTTTTCTGGTTAATTTTTAGAAACACAAGCATAGTGTTTTCTGCAAAATTTGACAGTATTTCTTCCTTTGCTATATGTATGCCTCTTATTTTGCATTTGAGCACATTTTTACATCTACTTGCACTTGTGCATTTTAGAGCTACTTGGATAGGAATGCATGGTTTCTAGTCTAGCATCTAAGAAGCTTGGAGTGGCCACTCTGTGTTAGCAAGTAAAAAGATGAACATGCTGGTAAAGCAACAATTCTTCTTAGAGCCATAAAAGAAGTGAGGTCAGAGGGCAAACTGTTGCCCTAGCATTGGAGAGACCAGACTGGGTTGCTGATGCCTGAGGACTTGGCACCCAGCAGGGACTTCCACACAGGCGTTGCTTCCCTGCCTCTTCCTTCAGTCCCTCAGCCCTGGCCCCAAGCCTTCCAGGACCTGCTGCTCAGTGTGGCCTGCAGAGCAGCAGCATAGGCATCACCTGGGAACATGTGAGAGATGCAGAATCTCGGATCCCACCTCAGATTCACTGAATCCGAATCTGCATTTTCACAACATCCTCAAGGTGATTCATGAGCACATTAAATGAAATTCAAGAAGCTCTGATCTCGGGAGCTTGCAGAAATGTCCACCAGATGGCAGGATTGCAGCAGGCATTGGCAGCAGAGCCACAATCAGGCACCCAGTCTCCTTTGAATAGTACCGTAAAGGGCACTAGAAGCTTGGAGCCATCGCCCATGAACTGTGGAAAGCACGAATGGGAGAGCGAGCCCAGAGGAGAACCCTATTCAGTGAGTGGCAGGTTGTGGCGTGTGAGCCATGAATCCCCCTCTCTGGGCTTACCCCAGGTGTTTCCACATGCATTGTCTAGTGCAGTGGTTCTCAACTTTCTGGCCCTTTAAATACAGTTCCTCATGTTGTGACCCAACTATAAAATTATTTTCGTTGCTACTTCATAACTGTAATGTTGCCACTGTTATGAATCGTCATGTAAATATCTGATATGCAGGATGGTCTTAGGTGACCCCTGTGAAAGGGTCGTTCGACCGCCAAAGGGGTCGCGACCCACAGGTTGAGAACTGCTGGTCTAGTGAGAGGGATTCGTGATACATCTCATTTTTACAGACAAGGAAATCGAGGCCCAGACACTTAGGAGCACTCAGCAGTGGCAAATGGTGTTGGAGACAGAATTGGAAGGCAGGTCTCTGGCTGCCTGGCCTAAGCTGAGAGCACCTCTAGAGAGACATGGCTCAGGTGCTGACCTGAGCCACCTGCCTACCCCACTCCTTTCTTCCCCACCAAGCTGCTCTTTGAACAGCTATCTTATTTTCTTTGGGAGTGCTAGAAACAGCTGTTGTAATAATTCAATTCGGAATGTTAATGGGCTCTCCACCATACGAAGGGCATTGGACTCAGCCTTCGAGGGAACAAAGCATCAGGTGTAATTTGGAACTAGCAGGATCAGCCCTGGTCCCCAGAGGGTCCTCCGGGAATTTTGATGGTCCCGAGTCTATGGCCAGTACCAGCTGTGAGCCTCTGACTCTTCCATCAGCTTTCATCCCAACCTATTTACTTTTGCTGTTTTCATTATAAGAACGAAGATTCACTTGCACAAGCTCAAGTAAATTTTTTTCTCTCTTATTCTTTTTTCCAAAGTAGGAATTCATTTGTATTAATTAGGGAAATCACATAGAATTCAAGAATAGAAGTCCTTTTTTTCTTCATTTTCAAAGGTAGTTTTATTTGGTTTTTAGAAAAATATATGCAATTACTGGGTTAATACTGTACTTTCTCCCCAACGGTCTTCTTTCTCCCGAACGGTCTTCTTCACGAATCCACAGTCTCCAACAGTGCTTGGGGACAGCTCAAGTTGGCGGCTGACTTCCACATTTTCCAGAAGCCAGGAGGCAGCAGGGGCTGCCTGCGTGTAGTTTGTTTCCCTTGCCCTTTCCCAATGCCGCAGGCACTGTGCATGTGAGTATGGAAGCGCCAGGCCCACCTCTCAGGGAGACCAGCTCTGCCCTCAGGGCTTCTGGGGCTTCTCAGGGAAGAGCAGCCGAAGGAGTGGCAGCCAGAGGCCAGTGTGTCAGGGGAGGGACTTACTGCGGGGCTTAAAGGGACCTGGGTTAGGAAACTGATGCCGGGAGCCATCCTCTTTCCTCACTGCACACACACACTGGCTAAGTAAGCAAAGCAGTGAGCAGCTTCAGGCTTTGGGGGGTCTACAAACACAGGTCTGAGTGAGAGAGGGGTGATGGGAGATAGGCAATGAGCAGGGGAGCTGGGGGCCCCATTAAGGAGAGGGGAGTGGGCGGTATTTCACTCTCTGCTTGTTGATCTGCTTCCTCTTTTGGATGCAGCTGAAGATCTCCTTAAAGAGCGCTTTGTATCTGGGAGGGGGGGTGCTGGTGCTGGTGCTGGCACCCGCGGGGGGTGGGGCCCTGGCAGCTGGGGCCCTGGCCGGAGCCCTGGCTATCGGCACAGCCTTGTGGGACAGTGAGTCCCCCTTCTGCAGCTCCTCGGACCTGGCCTTCAGGGCGCTATTCTGTGTGTGGAGTTCCTGCAGCCGGGACACACCGCTCTGCTTCGCAGCCTTGGCCTGCGGGATGCAGGTCCCCTCGTGGCTCGTGCCGATGTCCCCGCCCGCCAAGCTGCTCAGCACCGTCTCGCTGCAGCTGCTGCTGCGCTGGAGGGGCTCCGGGAGGGGCCTCCGCTGGGCCTCGGGCACCGTCAGTGGCATCTCGTCCAACAGGCTCCGGCCGGGCTTTCTGAACGGGACCAGCAGGGAGTCGGGCACCAGCTTTTCGATCCCAGGCACGAAGAGACGCTCCGACGGCAGCACCCGCCGCATTTCAGCCACCGCGGCCTCCAGCTCCAGCGCCCGGGCCCGGAAGGCGCCGGCGGCCCGCAGCTGCTGCTCCAGCTGCTCGTTCTCCTTCAGCACGAGCCCGAACTGCTCCTCCAAGGCCCCCCGCCGCTGCTGCTCCAGGCTCAGCTGCGCCAGCAGCGTCCTCACCGCCTTCTTCAACAGCTTATTTTCTTCCGTGTAGGGGCTTGGCGGACCTGGCAAGGAAGCGATCTTTTCTGCAAGCTCGTGGTCACACACACAGTGTTGGCGTGGGTCACACAGCTCTCTCCCACCCGGGAAGCCGGGTGCGGACTTGGGGCCACGCTTCCCCTGGCTCCGCCCCGCTGGGCCACAGGACTCCAGCTCCTCCACGTGGCTCTGGAGGCGATGGACGCTGGCTTTCAGGCTTCCGATCAATTCCATCACACTCAGGAACTTCTGCTGGGCGGCCGTGCTGCCCGCAACAAGCTGCTGGTTGATTTCATCCAGCTTCCTTGTGGGGACAACGAGGTGCTCCTGGACCTTCGCTCGCTGCTCCTGCACCTGCGGCGGGAGCGCCATCTGCTTGGTCAGATCCTCCGTCTCCTGCGGCTGCTCCTGACTGTTGTGTGCACCTGCTGGAGGGAGTCCTCCGCCTCGGTTCCGACCCAGTGATGTCTTCCCAAGCTCGGCAGCAAGTTGGAGATCCTGCTGGAGGTCCTAGTGGTCGCACCAGGGCGCGTCCTCCTTCTTCTCAAACGCCTCCACCACGTTTCCCGCCAGCATCTCGGCCGGCCGGGTCTCCCAGGGGCTGCGGCCCCCGCCGCCGTCCCGCCTCAGCCTCTGCCCGGGATGCTCCGCCGGCCGCTCAGCCTTCAGCCGGAGCCGCCGGTTCGGTCCGCCTCGCGCCGCCCAACAACCCCCAACGGCCAACACCGGGCGGGAGCGCCCCAGCTAGAGCCTCGACCCAGCCCCTCCAAGAACAGAAGTCTTCATAGAACTGAGGCTAATTGAGCCTGAACAACATGTGCCCAGACTATAAGGAAATTTAAAAAATATTTGGGGGCCCTGGCCGGATGGCTAGGTGGGTTGGAGCATCATCTCATTCACCAAAACGTTGCGGGGTGGGTTCTGGGTCAGGGCACATACCTAGGTTGTGGGTTTGATCTCCTGTGGGGGCGCATGCAGGAGGCATCCCATTGATGTTTCTCACAGCGAGGATTAAAGAATTGGGGAGGAAGCAAAGGGTTCTAAAAATCTTCATTTCCAACCCTGTTGTTACTATTTTTTCTTTGTTTTTTAAAATCCTCACCCAAGGATATTTTTTCCATTGATTTTTTTTTTTTTTTTAGAGAGAGAGTGGAAAGGAGGGAGGAGGGGGAGAGAGAGAAAAATAAAAAAAAACATTGCCATGAGAGACATGCAACAGAGGTACATGCCGTTCGTTAACCGGGAATCGAACCCAAGACCTTTCGGTCCTTAGGCTGTGGCTCTAACCATGCAGCCAAACCGGCCAGGGCCCCAACCCTCTTATTAACCATTAATAAGACTTGCTTTAACCACATTATTAACAGCGAATTAGATGCGGTGGAGACCACAAAACAAAGATAAATGCAGAGACAGCACAGAGTGTAAGTGAGAAACGGAGACCCCACCCTGGAGCCCCAGCCCCCCCTGTGTCCTGTTGCTCACCCCTTCCTGGGCTACAACCACTTTTCTTTTCACAGCAGAGGCCCCGCCCACCTCTGGGTATAGAGGAGGCTGGGATTGTGGTCAACTCAGGCCCACATGGAACTTTCTCCAGGATGGATCACATGTTAGGTTATAAAACAAGTCTTAACAGATTTAAGTATGAATGAATTCATGCCAAGTATCTTTTCTGATCACAATGGAATGAAACTAAAAATCAATGGCAGAAGGAAAGCTGGAAAATTCACAAGTATGTGGAAATTAACACACTCATGAACACCCATTGGGTCAAAGAAAAAAATCACAAAGGAAATTAGAAAATAAATACATCCAGACAAATAAAAACACACACCACAAAGCACCAAAACCTATGGGATGCAGCAGCAGCAGCCCGTCAGAGACAGCTTACTCCAACAGCTAAAACTGACATGCTGCTGATAACGGTCCTATTGCAATCTTTGACTAATCGGAGCTAGATTAAAACTTCTTCAGATTACCTCGCCAAGGGTTACACAAATGTACTGGGGTAAATAAAAGCAAGGGAGGCAATTTTAAATCCTTTTTTTCTCAGTTAAAATAGAGGCTAATATGCAGTGTGGTGCCAATGGGCTCCTTTTATAGAGAGGAAATACTTGAAAGCACTTCTGGATATTAGTTTATCAGACATGGTTGTGAGAGATTTTGGTTTATTCATGTATTCTTTTCACAACAGGAAGTCAAAATGTGGGAAATGACTGATTGAAGCAAAGGTCTGTGTACAGGAAATAACTGAGTTATGTTAGTAAATTGTGGGAGAAAGCTTAAATTGGGCCGCCATAAATCAATGCATTGTTATTAATCCTTTCCCATCTCAATTATAAAACCACACAAAGACACACGTATGTGCACACACATATATACAGTATGGGGCAAAAGTAGGTTTACAGTTGTTCATACAGAAAATAATCCAGTAATAAATAATACAAGAATACACTCTGTGTTTTGCACACTCACACTGTAAACCTAATTTTTCCCTATCCTGTACACCATTCTTAAAAGAGATGCCATTTTCAATACAAAGATTTTTTTTCTGATATTTTAGATAATACAATTACATTAGTAGGTATTATGGGTTCCAAATGTCTCCCCCCCCCCCAATTCAAATAGGTTTTAAATACATAGACAGCAATAGAAAATGAATATAACTTTGGAGGCACCTATCAACCAGTAAGGGGAGGGAGCTGATTTAAAAAAAAATTTATCTTTATTGTTGAGAGTATTACAGATGTCCCTCTTTTTCCCCCCTATTAACCCCTTGGGGAGGGAGCTGATTTAACATGGGGATGAGGAAGGAAGAGGGAGGAAAAAAAAAAAGAGAAAACAACCTGCTATATACTGATAATAGTTAAAGGACCGAGATTTGGTAATTAACAGACTTTTACCAATATAAATTTAAGAGGATTAAAATAATCTCTGTAATACAGTAAACACATACTATTTCAGTATGTTCCTTGGGCGTAGGAGAAAGTCATGGACTTAGAACTCCGGGAGGTACGCTGCTCCCAAGGCCAGTCTCACCTGTGCCACTGCTGGTAAGGAGTAACTGTTACTGCTGGCCTCTTATTAGTTGTGGAATTAAGGATGATTTTTGCATTTGCTTCCCCACAATCTTTTTGGGGTTTCATCACAGTGTGGTGTTCATGGAGTGTGTGCTGGGCGTATGTAACTGCCATCCAGGTGGCACATCAGCTGCATGGATGAAAGTTGGGGAGCTGCTGGCACCCAGTCATGTAGCTCTCTAGTAACTGCTGCAGTGAGGTGGCATGTCTGCCTCTGAGCTTCTCTGCACTGACAATACAGAGGAGAATATGGCCCAGCTGGTGTGGCTCAGAGATTGAGCATCGATCTATGAACCAGGAGGCCATGGTTCAATTCCCAATCAGGGCATATGCCTGGGTAGCTCCATCCCCAGTATGGGGTGTGCAGGAGGCAGCTGATCAATGATTCTCTCTCATCACTGATGTTTCTCTCTCCCTCTCTCTCTCTCTCTCTCTCTCTCTCTCTCTCTCTCTCTCTCTCCCTTCCTCTCTGAAATCAATAAAAAAATATTTTTTAAAAAGAGGAGAATATGGTGAATGAGTAGATTCCATTAGATCAAAACCAAGCAGATGCTCAAGATAAGTCATGCTAATATATGAGTGGCATGCCTGTCATGGTGCTAATGATCGCTAATATACATTGAGGCAGATGACATTTTTTAATTGATCCCTGTATCATATAGAGCAAAGGTCTTTGGAATGAGACCAGAGCAGAACAGAGTAAGCAGCAGTTCTACACAGGGAAAGACAATATACTCTAAGGCCCTGTACTATTCATATTTTTGTTTGTTTCTTTTGACCACATCTGTAACTCTTTATAGCTATTCATCAAGTTCTGGTATCAGAGGATTTAAGATTTGGGTAGCAAAATATAGCTATTATATGATACAGCGTAGTTTTGTGTGAAGCCAACAAACGAATCAGTAGTGCCAGAAATGAAAAGGCTCTTTCCACTGATAGCCAAGGACCTCCCTGGGTTACCATTTTCCCACAAGTACAATGAGGAGTTTGTGGTCTTGCATTCTGACAGTCTGGGAAACGGTGACAGTCACTTAGTTAGGTGTTTCTGACTCACCAGGTTCTTCACAGCAGCCTTCACGTCCTTGTTCCTCAGGCTGTAGATGATGGGGTTGAGCATGGGGGTCACCACCCCATAGAAGAGGGAGATGAGCTTGTCTGAAAGGTCCTGTTTGTCTGCCCCCAGAGGGTCCTTGGATTTGGGTTTCCCGTACATGAAGAGGATGGTCCCATAGAAGACGACCACGACTGTGAGGTGGGCAGAGCAGGTAGAGAAGGCCTTTCTCCTCCCCTCAGCTGAGGGGATCCTCAGGATGGTAGCAATGATGAACACATAGGAGACAAAAATGAACAGGACTGGGATTGCAAGGAAGATCATATTGGCCACAACCATGCTGATCACATTGATGGAGATGTCAGCACAGGCCAACTTCAGGACAGCCAGGATCTCACAGGTGAAGTGGTTGATGACGTTGTCCCCACAGAAGGGCAGCCTCATGGCCTGGGACGTCTGAACTACGGAGTTGGTGATACCAGCTGCCCAGGAGCCGGCAGCCATGGGCACGTAGGCAGCCTTGCTCATGACCATGGGGTATCTAAGGGGGTTGCAGATGGCCACGTAGCGATCAAACGCCATCATGCTCAGGAGCACACACTCTGTGGCTCCCATGGCAAAGGAGAGAAACATCTGCACAGCACAGGCTGAGAAGGGGATGGTTTTCCTGGGGGTCAGGAAGCTGTCAAGAATGAGGGGAACTGAGGAGGTGGTGTAGCAGATGTCCAGGAAGGAGAGGTTCCCCAGGAAGAAGTACATGGGTGTGTGCAGGTGGGAGTCAGAGATGGTCACCAGGACGAGGACCCCATTGCCCAGCAGGATCACCAGGTACATCAGCAGGATGAGCACAAAGAATGTTTTCTCCAGTTTAGGGTGGGCAGAGAGGCCCAGGAGAATGAACCCCACCACTGGGGAGGTCTGATTGGACCTGTCCATGTTGTATCTAATCTGTCACTTGCAGTAACTCAGAAGGTCAACCTCAGCACTCTCTGACTCCAAATGTGCCTGGGCAGTCAGGTAGAATCCCCACCCGGCTGAGCAACTGGAGAGTAGCGCTGACAGTTTGGTCATCTCTAACAGGATACTAGGAAAAATGTAGTAGAGATCAATATTTAATCTCTGCTTTCAGTAAGAACAAACAAGTTAATTTGGACTAATTCTCCTGCAGATGACAATTATAAACACTGGACAAACTATATAAAACATCTGTGTAAAGTATTGGCAAGGTAAATAAAACAACAAGGAATCATAGGGTCATAATTCTGGGGTAAATAGGAACTCAGAGAAGTGAGACCAGCATTTGAGGCTATTTTCAACTGGGACATTTGCAGCTTCTGGGGGTGGTCACCGAGAGGCCAAGAGGCACTGCTGACAGCCTCCTGGAGGTGGGGAGCAGGTTTTGAAGTGCAAGGCCCACCATGAAGTTGTTCCTAATTAAACTTCCTTCTGTTGGGGGGGGGGGAATCCCGCCCCCAGGGCAGCTCCATAAGAATAAGAGTGAATCAGAAGGAAACACACATTTACAGGTTTTGTAGCTAGCTTCAAATTTTCCCAAGCCCTGAAATTGGATTGAGGCTGTCCCAGATTTTTGGTGCTCCCAAATAGCTAACAGAAGCAAACATAAATCCACTCTGAAGGAAGGTAACATCACTACAGTCTCTAAATCATTTCCACAAAAATTTTGCCAATACAGCATCTGGTATATAGATTTAAAATATGGCACTCATGTGACAAGACAACATAAATGAAAATCAACAGGGTGATTCAAGTTGCGGCTCATGAGCTTGTGAAGGTTGTGCTCTCGTGGCCACCGCTGTGCCATGTGTGGGCCATGAATCGTGGGCCCCGGGCCAAAATGGGCCACTAAGCTGCATAATTCACGGTGGTCAAGACAAGGAAACAACTGAAGTGTCCTTCAATCTATGATTGGATAACAAAGATGTGGGACATACATGCAATGGAATAGTACCCAGCTGGAAGAAAAGATGCAATACTGCCATTTGTGACAAGGTGGATAGATTTTGAGAATATCACTCTAAAGCTGCAAAATCAGTAGACGGGAAAAGTCAAGAACCATACGATTTCACTCCCTTGTGGGCTATCAAACTGAAAGCAACAAATGCAAAAACAAGACAAACAAACGAAAACACAGACAACAGTATGGTAGTTACCGGAGGGAAAGCAGGACCGGGGAGGTAGTAAAAGGTAGAAGGGGTCTTACATGGTGAGAGAAGGAGATTTGACTCTGGGTGGTAAACACACAATGTAATATACAGATTGTGTATTATATATAATTGTACACTTGAAACCTATATAATTTTAATAACCAACGTCATCCTAATAAATTTATTATTTTTTTAAAGATAAGCAATAGGTAGAAAAATGAAACTCAAGTGTCCCTTCCCTTGGGGCTGGTGGGAGCCAAGAGCCTCTGCTGTCGAGTTACCCGTTGAGAGAATCAGCCCAGACCACAGTGCCAAGGTCTGAACAGGCTGCTGATCCTTTTGTACAGTTAGCGCAGCAAGTGGGCCTTGCTGAGGTTGAAGGAGAATTCTGACTGATCATCCCTTCTTGTCATCCTCCGTCTGCCTGCACGGGAGGCACTGGCTTCTCCCTGATACTGTTCATAGAGCCCTAGTCCTGCTCTGTCAGCTCTTCTTTCTGGGAAGCTTGAATCTCTCCTCAGACTGCAAAGTGCTCCCCAAACTGGGATGGATGCTGGACCAGTAGAAAACTTTAGGCAACACTGAGGGTGTTGGACACGGAGTTTTATTTGCTCTGTATCTACAATACTCATGAACTTCCCGCACGTCCATAGCTCCAAATGTTTTCAGTTATCCGGCCCCTTCCTCCGTGTACAGGGGCACCTCCTTCCTGGAGAACCAGACACGCCCCGGTTGGTACTTCACACTATAGCTGTTACCACGCCAGTCCCATCATAATTCAAATCAGGTTAACAGACGTGTATTGGGCATCTGCTCTGGGTCAGGCAGAATTCTAGGTGCCAGGATCACAGCAATGAAAGGCATAACCCCTAACTCAAAAAGCTCAAAATCTAGAGGGGAAGTGGTGCTCACCATTATTAATTATGTAAGTAATTACATCCTCATCATTGTCAATGTCATCATCATCATCATTGTCATCATTGTCATGGACTGTAATAATCACTCTAATGCTACTGACAATAGGCCTTAGGGTCTATCTGCTCCCTTTCCAAAGCAGAAAGCCCCTTACTGCACTCCTCACAGTCCCCCGCCTGGCCTGATGCCCTGAGTGATTTGCGGGGCGGGCGGGGGGGGGGGGGGGCTATATTAACTTCCTGGGCAGGGTCTTTTCACTTGGAAGTGGTTCCCCTTTGATACTGAGCTAAAATATGGTCCCTTGCAGCTTTAATCCCTCTTCCACAAAAAGCCCTCAAAATATCCAGAAATAGCTTGGCCAGCGAGGCTCAATGGTTGAGCATTGACCCATGAACCAGGAGGTCACGGTTCAATTCCTGGTCGGGGCACATGCCCAGGTTGCGGGCTAGATCCCCAGTGTAGGACGTGCAGGAGTCAGCAGGAGGCAGCTAATCAATGATTCTCTCTCATCACTGATGTTTCAATCTCTCACTCCCTCTTCCTTCCTCTCTGAAATCAATAAAATATATATATATATATATATATATATATATATATATATATATATATATTTTTTAAATCCAGAAACAGTGTGGCTTCAGCATGAACATAAACAAGAGTAGTCTCTATTCTTCTCTGAGGGCCTTTAAAAAATCAATATATCTCTTAGAGGCACATGCACCATCCACTCTCTCTAAAAAAAAAAAAAAAAAAATCCATGGAAAAATATCCTCAGGTGAGGATTAACAAAAATCAAACAGACAAACAAACAAACGTGCGCTTACCTTTACCAGAAAAATGGTGAGTAACAATGATTTGTTTCCTAAGGGCTGGGAAGAGGCCACATGTCAGACATAGTGACACTGGGTCTGAAGCTCCAGGGTGAGAGTTCAGAATGTGTGACAGGTGAAGGGTCCAGCCAGTCCCGCCCCTCCGCCTGCCTTGTGTGTTCAAAGGCACATTCTCCAAAGGACTGGACAGTGCCCTTAGATGATAATTTAAACTCCAGTCTGTTCTTTGGGACCATTTTAGTCCCTAAACTCATTTAAAGTTTGGAAAGTGAGTTGTACTCAGTTTAAAAAGTTTGTATTCTTCTGGGATGAGATCCCCAAGATCCAATTAGGATGAAGGCGCTGGGGAACGTTTGCTGCCTGCTTCCTCTTTCCCTCCCTCCTTTTTGCCCTTTCTCCTTCCCTTCCTTCCTTTTCTCTGAACGCTGTCATCCCATTCAGAGTCCAGCAGCCCCCAGTCTTTTCTCCTGTGTTGTAGCCAAGTCTGTGCTTATAATGTTTTTTTTTGTTTGTTTGTTTTTATTTTTTATTGATTTCAGAGAGAAAGGGAGAGGGAGAGAGAGAGAGAAACATCAATGATGAGAGAATCATTGATCGGCTGCCTCCTTCACGCCCCCTACTGGAGATTGAGACGAAACCCGGGCTTGTGCCCTTGACGGAATTGAATCCGGGACCCTTCAGTCCGCAGGCCGATGCTCTGTCCACTGAGCCAAACCAGCCAGGGCCTTATAGTGGTTTATAGAAAGTCTGAGTGAAAGACATACTTTCCCTTTACATTTTCATCTCATTGGATGAGGCCCGTTGAAGTAACCTGCCCTGTTCTTCCTCAGACTTCACTTGAAATCTATCTAAATCATTGTCCTTTCAGCGTCCTATCATCTGTGCGTGTGCTTTGAGAGCTCTTGGGAGTCACTGACAGAATGCGAACCAGAACAGGGATGGGTCCAGAGAAGGGGTACATTCCTTTATTCAGCAAGTGACTATTGCATAAAATGCAGTAAATAGTCTGCCTTCCGGAGTGCACCCTCTAGTGGTCAGAGAGAGTCACCTGAAAGAAAATTACCAAACAAGGTAGGAAGTGCAGGGCAGGGAGAATGCCCACACTGCTCTGAAAGCCCGGGGGGAGGCTGGGGCCAGACTTCCTGCGGGTCATCTGAGGTCAGTGGTGAGCTGGAGCTGGCTCACCAATTGTGCAATCTCCTCCCAACTTCCGTGTAGCGATGTTGCTGGGAGTTTGAAATTGGATATCGTGGGAGTGGGAGTATTTACACCACAGAAATCGGCACATGATCCAGATCAGGGCTTTTTTTGCTCTGGAGATCCAGCTGCTAAACATTTACAGCACACCACTGGAATGGATGAGTGGCAGTTTGCCGAGGAAGGGGAATTGAGAAGCACCCCAGGCAGAAGGGGCTGCATAAACAAAGGCACAGAAATGAGAAAGAGCCCAGCGTTGGGGAGTGATCAGCAGGGCAGTATTGCTAGAGCAGGAAGGGGCAGGTGCTGCTGATGGGGAGGAAGGCAGCGCTGGCTGGACCTGTGGTTGGTCTTTTGGGGCATTCTGGGGAGTTAGGACTTTCTCCTGTAGGGGAAGAGGAGGTGCCTAGGAGTTTTAAGCAAAGGTCTGACATGATCAGATTTGCATCTTAGGCTGGTCCTTCTGGGCACAATGTGGAGTCCTAGAAGGAAAAGCAAGACAGGGACAGAGAGCTTATGGTAAAGAAAAAAGTAACTGAAAACACCCCAAATCTGAGGACATAAAAAGACATCCAGAGTCTGTAAGCCCGCAGTATCCCAAATAGACTGAACACAAAGAAGCCTACACCAAGTCACATTATAATTAAACTATGGAAGTCAAAGATAAAAAGACAGTGCTGAAAGCAGCAGGAGATAAGTGACTTGTCACATGCCAGGGAACTCCCCTAAGGCTATTATGCAAGACTAGATGGGTAATGTCTGTAGAGAGATGGAAATTCCAAGAAAGAATACAAAAGAAATGCTAGAAATGAAAAACACTGCAATAGAAAGGGAAAATGCCTTTGATGGGGCTCATTAGTAGACTGGAGGACACAGCTGAGACAAGAGTCTCTGAGCTTGAGGATATGTTACCAGGTAGTTCCAAAATAGAGAAGAAAAAAGACACCCCTCCTCCCCCCAAAAAGTAGAGCATCCAAGAACTGTGATAAAACTATGAAAAGTGTAACATAATGTGTAATGGGAATACCAGAAGCAGAAGAGAGAAAGGAACAGAAAACTACTTGGAGAATGTAAAGGGATCCTGAGATCGAAAAGTTTGAGAACTACTGCCTTAAACATTTCTTTTAATTTAAAACAAATAACTGGACTTATTTGCCAAACTTTTACTGCAGAAAGAGAGCTTTTTCTTTGCTATGAGCCCACAATTTGGACTCTTAACTAACCACACCTATGATACATTGTCTATAATTTTCTATTTCAACTTCCTTAAAGTGGAGTAAGAACTCAAAGACTTTTTTTTTTTTTTGCAAAAGTATCAAAGTGCAGAATCTGTCTAGAATTTTACAGAGATCTCCCTGACATCTGATATGACAATAATTTATTTTAACAACTTGCCTTTAATGAGTCGCTCCAAAGCAGCGGTTCTCAACCTGTGGGTCGCGACCCCTTTGGCGGTCGAGCGACCCTTTCACAGGGGTCGCCTAAGGCCATCCTGCATATCAGATATTTACATGACGATTCATAACAGTAGCAACGTTACAGTTATGAAGTAGCAACGAAAATAATTTTATGGTTGGGTCACAACATGAGGAACTGTATTTAAAGGGCCAGAAGGTTGAGAACCACTGCTCCAAAGCATTCCACTCAGTTTTCATAAAAGCAACTCTTTTCACCCTTTGTAGCTCAGTGTATTTAGTTTAAATAAAATTAATATAACTACAAGATTAACAACTGGCTTGAGTAACCAGAGGGACATACACGGCTGCCTCTTAGCGTACCTCCCAGCCAGGAGGAGCAGACCTGTCTGACAGCCCACCCTCCCTGAGCGGGTGACTTGCCATGGTTGTTGGTGCCTGCATTTTGCAGAGGGAATGAGTATTGTTAGTTTATCTGGGGAAACAGTTAAAGGGAGGTTGATTAAAAGCACTCTGTTCACAACAAGTGGCAACAACTACTAAAGTTAGCATCTCACTGTCAACTCAAGCCCTCCGTGTCTACTCCATTACAGGAGAGATTTTGTATTTATCTCCTTATCCCCAGGCCTGGCTGAGAATAAGGAGATGGGCAGAGGAATTCACTGTTTTGACTGAATGTCAAGACAACCTTTTGGTCCCCAGTCTCCTGTGCGAGCTTAAACACCCTCCCTCCTGTCTCCTGTTTTGTTCTGTGTTTCTTTTCTTCTCTTAGTTTTGGACCCCTGCCCTCCTTTCAGTCTTTTTCTTTAACCCTGACCTGTCCCTACGCCTTATAGTTTCTTCTGCTGACAGGTCTCTCACATGGGTGCCCTCACACTCTCCCCTCTGGCCTCCCACCTGACTCTCCCTTGCTTCTGGGCTCCCACAGAACGTAGGGGCACTTGGCAATCATCTCAGAGACTGTAGCTGTCACCGCCCTGGTCATTTCTGCTCTCTTTCTAGTGCGTGGTGCCGGACCTTGGTCCATGTCTCATGCTTCCTGTTTTTAGGGGTAGAGGCCAGGCCTGGGCAGCTCTGGAGGGACAGTGTTGAGGGGCTGCAGGGAGGGCCAGCTCGCTCAGGAAAAAGGCAAACCTTCCGCCTCTTGCTTTGACACTTAGCCTTGCAAAAACCAGTACAGAGCCCCGCCAACAGACACCATTGTGGTCAAAGCACACCCAGACCTTCCTTATCCCTCTACTTCCAGGAAGTCTGCAAAGACATTTCTTTGTTTTTTAAAAAAATGTATTTTATTGATTTCAGAGAGGAAGGGAGAGGGAGAGACAGATGGAAACAGTGATGAGAGAGAATCATTAATCGGCTGCCTTCTGCACACCCCACGGTGGGGACCGCGCCTGCCAGCCGGGCATGTGCCTTGACCGGGAATCGAACCGTGACCTCCTGGTTCATAGGTTGATGCTCAACCACTGAGCCACCGCAGCTGGGCTAAGGAATATTTCTTTGTAGCGAAAGGACTTACATAGAACTGTCTGAATCTTATCTAATTGGGTTTACAGGACACAAGCCCTAAACTCCTGAGAGGACTATCACCAAACTTTAAATTGCTTCTGGGATTAAAACTGGCCCCAAACAACCAGAGCTCTAAATTGCTCCACGGCTCCGGGACAGAGCCTCTGGGGAGAGGGCGAGGGGCGAAGAGCAGGGGGTGTCTGCCCTGCGCATGCCGGCTGGGCATGGCTGCCAGGACCCCTGGGAAGCAGCTCCTCAGCCGGTCCTTCCTCTTGTTCTCTTGCTGGGCATGGAGAAGGCCACTGACAGGGAGCAGCCAGGCCCCTTCACCTGTGGTCAACCCTAAGCTTTCCTTACCTGGCTGTGAAAGTGAAGGGACTGCTGAGCCTCAAGACAACTAAGCAGGATTTGCTTCCAGGCACAGCCCCAGCAGGGAGGGCTGTCCCAGGGACGGGCAAGCTGGGCAGCTGCAGCAAATCACCTCCCAAGCCCGGGGCCTTCCAGCATCCTCCCAGCCATGAGACCGCTGTCCAGGTGAGCGCCTGTCCCCACCATGGCTCACCCCACACTGAGTTCTCTCTGTGGCTAAAGCTTCTTCAGGTAGGTGGGAGGAAGAGAAGAGGTGGTTGTGAGGGAGACTTGGTCACAGCTCCCATGTCTCTGAAGGGTTTTTCTAGGGGAAGGGAGCAGGCATGTCCTGGGAGCCTAGACCCGTGTCGGGGCAGACAGAGTGAGGAGTGGGGAGGACATTAGAGGAAGGAAGTTTCTCCTTAAAGTCGGGGAAACTTTCCAACAATCAAACCTGCCTGACAAAGGAATGGGAGGCAGGCACTCACAAAACCCCAGATTCTCACAGCAGAAATGGGAAAATTGTGTTTCACAGGAGGTGTTCCTACGAGGGCGGTGAGAGAGGGAAGGCTAGTTACTTTACAGCGTTCCTGCCAAGTCTGCGAATCTCCAGTCAATAATGTTAATAGCTCTAAGAACAGATTTCTTTTCCCTAAATATTTCCAACGTCCACAGTTAATCTCTGAAAATTGCACGAGGATAGCTTCCCAATGGCTTCTCCTATTCAATCGCCCCCAACCAGCAACAGTGTAATAGCCACCGATGCAATGAGGGAAGCCCAGAGATCCCCATCCACCCCCCCACCCCTCGAGCCCTGCTCTGAGCAGATACTTTGGAGAAAGGTGCGACACCTGCCTCTTTCATGAGTGTCCCAGGGAGAGTGAGGGGGACCACGACTTCATCACTGCTCCTCTGCTTCTCCGTGAACCTGCTCTGGCACACCTGGAGGAGCCGGAATACAATCAGGGGGTGAGGGAGGAGGCCCGGGGAGAAGGTCGGGAACCAGGCTCCGGGCCTGGCCCTGTCTGCACTGCCTGTGACCTCTCTGATCTCGTCTCCTCATTTTAACATGAGCAATCGAGGCTTGCGGTTTTCTCTAATGCAGTGGGCCATTCTGTAGTGACTGAAGGACATCCTATATGCAGCGCCTCCTTTGGGTGACCTCTCTGCAAGGCGGGGTAGAGCTGTCTGCTTTCCTGTGGAGAAAGCATTGCTGTGGCGTTGCAGTGGCTTTCATGGTCAGCTCAGACAGAGAAGGGTCTGAGCTTGGAGTCGTGACATAAAACAGCTCCAGAAGCATAGAGCCTGGTCACAGTGTCACCGATGCTCACAGTGGGAGGCATAGAGGACACTTGTCCTTGGATTCTTTTCCTGCTCCCCACCCCCCAGGGCTGGAGTAGACTGAGGAGACTGCAGTGCCGTGGACTAAGGCATGGGTAGAGAGGGGGGATGTGGAAGTGCTTCCGTTAGGGTCTCCATAGTCGGCCAGCCAGAAACTCCTTACTGACAGTGTCATGAAGGGAGGTCACCAAACATTAGAAATGAAGTATAAACCAGGCATCGAGTAACAAATGTAAATGCTAGGCAGACCCTGATCATCACATTCCTTTTGTACAGGACTCCAGGGGGAGCCAAATTACCATCAAAAAATTATTACACAAGCACAGAATTAGAACCAGGGGAGTGAGGTAAAGTCAGCGGTCAGCCTCACTGAATATGACAACCTCCCAGGACACTGGAGGGACAATTTGGGGACAGGCAGGGCTGACCCTCTGGGTTTCTGTTTTATGGTCCTCGTGTAGGTTTATCCTTATGCAACCCTTTCTTCAAGTGTTAACACTACTGAGCCGGCTAAAATTCTTTCCTATATCCTGGTTTGATTAGATTTCTAGGCTGTCCCTTTCCTGCGTGTGATGTGATATAGCCTGAGATTTAAGGTAACTTTAGTAGACAGTGAATTTTGTCCCTTAGACACCGATATTACAAACTGGTATGTCAAAGGGTGCATTTAATTATAATTGCTGGAAGCATCTCATTATAATCCCCAATATTGATCCCTATAAACATGTGTTTGCTGTCCTCAGTTTTCCTGAAGGTAGAAGAGAGAATTTAAAATGGAAGAGGCCAACCAATCCATTGTGGCAGAATTTGTCTTGCTGGGGCTTTCAGATCAGCCAAAGCTGGAGAAAACGTTCTTTGTGCTCATCCTGCTGATGTACCTGGTGATCCTGCTGGGAAATGGGGTCCTCGTCCTGGTGACCATCCTTGACTCCCACCTGCACACACCCATGTACTTCTTCCTGGGGAACCTCTCCTTCCTGGACATCTGCTACACCACCTCTTCCATCCCTCTAGTCCTGGATGGCTTCCTCACTCCCAGGAAAACCATCTCTTTCTCAGCCTGTGCTGTGCAGATGTTTCTCTCCTTTGCCATGGGAGCCACAGAGTGTGTGCTTCTGGGCATGATGGCGTTTGATCGCTACGTGGCCATCTGCAACCCCCTTAGATACCCCATGGTCATGAGCAAGGCTGCCTACGTGCCCATGGCTGCCAGCTCCTGGCTGGCGGGTGGAGTCAACTCTTTGGTGCAGATCTCTCTTGCAGTACAATTACCCTTCTGTGGGGACAATGTCATCAACCATTTTACCTGTGAGATTCTAGCTGTCTTGAAGTTGGCTTGTGCTGATATCTCCATCAATGTGATCAGTATGGGGGTGGCCAATGTGATCTTCCTGGGGGTCCCAGTTCTGTTCATTTTTGTCTCCTATACCTTCATCCTCACCACCATCCTGAGGATCCCCTCAGCTGAGGGCCAGCGAAAGGCCTTCTCTACCTGTTCTTCTCATCTTACTGTGGTGGTCATCTTCTATGGGACTATTCTTTTCATGTATGCAAAACCCAAATCAAAGGACCCACTGGGGGAGGACAAGCAGGGCGTTTCAGACAAGCTCATCTCTCTCTTTTATGGAGTGCTGACTCCCATGCTCAACCCCCTCATCTACAGCCTGAGAAACAAGGATGTGAAGGTCGCTATGAAAAACCTAGCGAGTCAGAAATGCTTCACCCGGTGATAATAGGAGGAAGCAGTATAGTATCTTGTGATTCTGTGCACACGTGGATCCCCTAAGAAATGACCACATGATAAGTACAGACTTGCTCAGTTTTATCACACAACTGTCCAAACAATGTACACCAGGACGGGACGTTCCTGAGTGATTAACAATGCAACATCAACTCTCTAGAATGAAGAGGGGGTTGTGCTAAATCATGTAGAACCAAGAATAAGTGACTTTTAACACTTATTTCTATTCTGAAAAAATAAGCAATAAAATTACAACTTTGTAAAAAAAACTATACTTCTTTCTTAGTTCATGTACAGACTAGCTGAAATTTGTATGTGCCAATTATGTTGTTCTCTGCTCTACTGTGTAATGGGGAGCATGGCATTGAGGAACAGTTACTAGTTAATTGGTGTCCAAACTAAAATCCAATCTGCATTTTGGAAAGTTACCAACACCAAGACATGCCAAATGACATTATTTAACGCCTCTTTGTAGGAGCTGAGTGTTTCCAGTTTGATTATTTCCTGTTTAATATTCTAGAGCCAATTTGGGGGAACTCCTCTTGCTGTACATAGAGCATATCTATTCCTACTCTTCCCCCTCAGTCCCCAACTAATCTAATTTCTGCAAAGAGAAAAAAAATTTTAAACCATTATAACTTTGCTCCAGAAGGTAAAGGAAAATATAACCATAATGTATGAATAGATAGAAAAATAGGGAAAGTAAAAAAGGATAACATGAAAATTCTAGAACTAAAAGCTGAAATATTCAAATTAAAAATAGAAGCTGGGCTTTTATTTTTTTTTTAAATTTTTTATTGATTAAGTTATTACATATGTGTCCTTATCCCCACATTACCCCCCATACTCCCCACTCATGCCTTTACCCCCCTGTTGTCTGTGTCCATTGCTTAGGCCTATATACTTGCATATAAGTCCTTTGGTTGATCTCTCCCCCTTACCCCCACCCTCCCCTACCTTCCCTCTGAGGTTTGACGGCTGATCAATGCTTCTCTGTCTCTGGATCTGTTTTTGTTTATCAGTTTATGTTGTTCATTATATTCCATAAATGAGTGAGATCATGTGATATTTATCTGAAGCTGGGCTTTTAAATTATTGGAGATTACATAGGGAAAAGTCTGCATAATAGACCAATAAAATGCATTCAGTCTGTAAAACAGAGATAAAAGATTGGAACAAATGAGTCTTTGAGAACCTTTGGGACCATAAAAAATGGTCTAACATATAAATTTGAATGACAGAAGATAAAAAGAGGAAAGAATGAAGCAGAAAAATATTTTTAAAAAAATAGAGAAAAATACCCCAGAAGTGGCGAAAGACATAAAAACGCAGATTCAAAAAACAGAAAATTTTATAGTAATATACAAAAATAAAAAGAATAAAATATATCATAGATGCATCATAATCAAACTGTTGAAGAGGAAAAATAAAGAGAAAATCTTAAAAGCAGATTTGAATGACTGATGGCTTTTCATCAGAAAAAACAACAAGCTAGAATATAGTGAAAATATTTTAAGAATATTAAAAAAGAAAATAAACCATTCTATAAGCAGCAAAAAAGGAGGAGCTGATCGATGTTTCTAACTCTCTCTCTCTCTCTCTCTTCCTCTCTGTAAAAAATCAGTAAAATATATTTAACAACAAAAAAATACAACTAAAAGACAAAATGGACATCATCCAGAACCACAAGAAGGCTGGCTGAGTGGAAATTCTATAGCTAGAAGGAAAGAGAAAAGCACACTGAGACTCAGAGGAGGTGCGGAAGTAAAGTGCAGAGGTACGGAGGCGCATGTGGAAAGGGCTGGCAACTGAGGACGCAGTTGTCTTTTTCAATCAGGAGGGAGTCACAAGCTCCCGACTGCTCAGAACTCCAGTTCCGGGCGAGCCTCTGGGGACCCAGACTCATACGGGGAGAAACTGGACTGTCTGGCAGCGGGCGGAACTCAAGGGCGGCTTTCTCTCAGAGGTGCTTGCAGCGATTACTGCGGGACACTGAGACCCGGGGCTCTTAGGGCAGGGCTGAGGATCAGCCATAGCTGTTTGCTCCGCCCTGTTGATTCCCTGAGACCCCGCCCCACTCAAGCTGTGTGCAGAGGCTTTTGCATATGAATGGCCTGGCCCCTTGCAATCTAAAATTACCAAACTGCAGCTGGGTCAGAGAGACCCAGATCATCCAAAAGAAGGCCCAAAGCCCCATAGCAGCTTGCATTGCTCCATAGCTGGGCCTCATCTGGGCACCTCCAAACCCCAAACAAAGAAGAGGAATCTGCAGATCTCTTCATAGCTCCTGCTGGGTAGCCTCAGGCAGAGGCTAAATTAGCACCCCCTTAGAGATCCAAGAGCCAGTGTACCCAGTGGTCAGAGTGGGACCATTCAGATTACAACTCCTCAGATCCATAAGGGACACACTCAGGGGGCAGACTCAGTGAGCACCAAAGCCCCACTGAAGCAAGTCTTGCCCCATAAGGGTGTCTCCAGCACAGAAGTTCTCCCACTGTAGACACAGCTGAATCTCATAGCCAGTTGGCCTGGAGGTCAATTCCTCCCACTGATACCAACAACAATCAAGGCTTAACTACAACAAGACTGTGCACAAAGCCCACAAAGGGGTGCACCAAGAGTGTCCACCTCAGGTAATTGGGGAGGCTGAGCCACTGGGCCCTATAGGACACCTAGCACACAAAGCCACTCTATCAACACAGGGAAGCAGCCAAAATGTGGAGACAAAAAAACAGGGCACAAATGACAGAAATGGAGGAAAGCAAACGACTGGATATAGAGTTCAAAACCACGGTTATAAGGTTTTTCAAGAATTTTCTAGAAACTGCCGATAAATTTAGTGAGACCCTCGATAAATCTAGTGAGACCCTTGAGGATATGAAAAAGGACCAACTAGAAATTAAACACACACTGACTGAAATAAAGAATATCATACAGAGTTCCAACAGCAGACTAGAGGATCGCAAGAATCAAGTCAAAGATCTGAAATTCGAAGAAGCAAAAAACACCCAACAGGAAAAGCAAAAAAAAAAAAAAAAAGAATCCAAAAATATGAAGATAGTGTAAGGAGCCTCTGGGACAACTTCAAGCATACCAACATCCACATTATGGGGGTGCCAGAAGAAGAGAGAGAGCAAGATATTGAAAACCTATTTGAAGAAATAATGACAGAAAACTTCCCCTACCTGGTGAAAGAAATAGACTTACAAGTCCAGGAAGCACAGAGAACCCCAAACAAAAGGAATCCAAAGAGGACCACACCAAGACACATCATCATTAAAATGCCAAGAGCAAAAGACAAAGAGAGAATCTTAAAAGCAGCAAGAGAAAAACAGTTAGTTACCTACAAGGGAGTACCCATACGATTGTCAGCTGATTTCTCAACAGAAACTATGCAGGCCAGAAGGGAGTGGCAAGAAATATTCAAAGTGATGAATAGCAAGAACCTACAACCAAGATTACTTTACCCAGCAAAGCTATCATTCAGAATTGAAGGTTAGATAAAGAGCTTCACAGATAAGAAAAAGCTAAAGGAGTTCATCACCGCCAAACCAGTATTATATGAAATGCTGAAAGGTATTCTTTAAGAAGAGGAAGAAGAAGAAAAAGGTAAAGGTTCATAATTTTTTTATGAACAACAAATACATATCTATCAACAAGTGAATCTAAAAATCAAGTGAATAAAAAATCTGATGAACAGAATAAACTAGTGAATAAATAGAATCAGGGGCATAGAAAGGGAGTGGACTGACAATTCTCAGGGAGAAAGGAGTGTGGGGGGTGCGGGAAGAGACTGGACAAAAATCGTACACCTATGGATAAGGACAATGGGGGCGGTAAGGGCCGAGAATGGGGTGGGAACTGGGTGGAGGGGAGCTATGGGGGAAAAAAGAGGAACATCTGTAATAATCTGAACAATAAAGATTTAATTAAAAAAAAGAAACAAAGGATAACAAATTACAAAAAAAAAAAGAATTACTACAAAATAATGGTTCTTTTAGATAAAGGAAAACTAAGACTATTTATTTCCAGCAGATCTGTATTACAAGAAATCTAAAGGAAGTTTTTCATGTTGAAAACTTATGATATCAAATGGAACTCAGTTTTTTTTAAGAAGGAAAGAAGAGCACTGGAGATTATAAATATGTGGGTACATAGAAAATTCTTTTTTTCTTTTAATTTCTTCAACATTTATATGAGCATTTAAAGCTGAAATTATAACATCATATGGATTATGGTTTATGTAGATCTAATACAGATTATGTAGACCTGGGCACATATTATCTAAGTTCTCTGCTTCAGGGTCTTTCCCAGGACTGCTATAAAAATGTTGGCTAGGGGTGGAATCTCATCTGAAGGTTTGACGGGAAGGTTTATTTCCAAGCTTATTTACATGGATATTGGTGAAATTTGGTGCCTTGAGGGTTGTTGGTCTGAGGACCTCAGTTCTACATTGTCTGTTGCTCAGAGATTTCTCTCAGTTCCTTGCCAAATGGGTCTCTCCAATCTGGCTATTTGCTTCATCAAATCCAGAAAAAGAGTGCAGTCTTCTGGTTAAAGCAAGTCACTAACAGGGAGGAAATTACACAAAGCCATAAATCCCAGTAGGCAATAATCACTGGGGCCATCTTAAAAGCTGCCTCCACATTTCAGATTCTACCAACATAGAATGGCCTCCCTGGACCCTGTTCGATACCTCCTATTCTATGAAGTTTTTTCTTTTTTTTAAAAAACAACTTGAGAAGTCTGTGGAAGAAATACTCAAGCCCAAGGACCTGTGCCAACCTCTGTCCCCAACATGGTTTTCTGCTTCCCTCCATCCCTTGCCTATCCCTTTATTTGTAAATTATCCTCCATGTGCAAGGCCTGGCCAGAAACTGCCTCCTCCTTGAAGTCTCCCCACAGCTCTTGAGCTCTAGGTGAAAGTCTCCCCAAGTCATGACCTTGAGCACTTGGTTTAGAAGCATTGTGCTCACAGCTGCGGGTTCCATGTGTCACAAGCATAGCATGTTTATAAATAATTCTTATCTTCCCAGCTGCTCTTTTCAAGAATGTTAAGCATTTTGAAGTTTGCAGAAATTCAATCAGGACATGGAAATGCTTCCCTGGATGTCCTTCAGTGGCTTAAGAGTGGGAAGTTCCATCAGGAACAAAGGAAGGAGAAAAAGAAGTCTTCTTGGAGGGCTTTCAGCAATAATTGGATCTTGGGGACATTGATTCAGAAATATAAAAAGTTTTCTGACTTTCTATGATTCCATTTCCAAACTTTTAATCACTCCAGGGAACACAGTGGTTCTAATTACAGTGCTGATTTCAATTTTCCTTCTACATGTGCTAGTTGTTCCTTTGGGTATTTTGTCTAAAACACAGAACCAAGGCAGCGTGGAGGAAACTGGCTTTCATCACTTCTTCAAATAAGAGGTGGATATCTCAGCTTGGGCTTTTCAAACTGGTGTTGCTATTTCTGGCCCATGGCTGTCCCCAAAACATAGGGACCTTTTCTCAGTAGGCTCCTGATCAAGGTAAGTGAGAGTTCTTATAAGAGTAATCCTTAAACTTTTATTAACACAGTAATATTTTCAGCTTCTGGATTTTTCTCCCAAAGGGGTGAGGGCTTGAGAAGGGAAGAAGTGAAACAATTTCGGTGGTTTCACAAAGATTGAGGGCCATACAGATCTCCTTCTTCCTGGGTCAGAAAAACCGAGATGGCAAGAAACCTATGAAACTTTTCAGTCTCATTTCATGAACTCACTAACTTCAGAGACACCTTGAGAAATGAGAGGGTCACATGGTTTCAAAGCCTCCTCTTGTCCAACTCCTGGGAGCACCATTCACATTGTGGCCATGGAAATGGCTGGAGTTGTCCTGGAGTTATGCTTCAGAGGATATCGTTTATGTTGTCTACAATATAAGTGGGGCCTCCTGGAGCTCTGTATCACTGTGGCTTGGGATGGAAGTAGCCTCATAGCCTGAGCAGCCCATACTTTCTGAGTCTCCCTTCCCTACTTCAAGAGTAGCTCTGCTTTATATTTGAGGGTTCTGAATTTAAGAAAACAAAAGTTCTCTTTCATACCATCATTGCTCTCTTCTAGTCCCAATTCAGAAGAGGGTAACTTGAGGGTCAAAGAGAGGAAACGAGTTCTGAACTCTATATAGCAGGTTAGAAGGTTAAGCAGAATATAGCCCAAATTTGTGGCTTACGGCCGGATGACTTTCCACAAATTCAATGTGATTCTGGAAGGAAGCTTAGAAAGTTGCCTGCTTGGTTCAATATAAAGAATTTTCTAATACTCCAGAGCTCTGCAAATAATGGTGCACACTGTTTGGTAATGTAGTGACCTCTTTATCATGTGAAGAGATAAAGCTGAAACTGAAAAGCCATGCTCCAGTGTGGTGCAGAGGATCTAGGATGGGAGTGAGGGTTGGGCTAGATTACCTGGGGAGCATAAGTAGTGGCAGGATATTTGTCTGGGTAATATATATATGCCTAAGAGACCATTATGATTGAAAGACCAGTTGCTATGATGCGCACTGACCACCAAGGGGCAGATGCTCAATGCAGGAGCTGCCCCCTGGTGGCCAGTGTGCTCCCACAACCAACCTCCTGTGGCCTGCCAACCTCCCACAGTACCTCCCCACAATGGCTCTGATCACTGGCCAGGCAGAGGGGCCCCACCCGTGCACAAATTTGTGCACCAGGCCTCTAGTATCTAATAAGCAGCCGAGCCAGAAGGCTCAAGGACTGTTAATATCCACTGATTCTTGTGTGGACACTCACCAGGAGGGAAGGTGACCCAGTAGAATGATAAATAAAAAAGCACCAAAGGAGCCTTCCATAACTCCTATTCCCACCAATACCCTGAGTGCCCTTCCAGATGCTCTGGCCTCTCCTAAACCTCGTAGCTTCCCCTCCCTGCCAGACTGTGAGACCATTTAAGCTTGGGCCATGGGCCACCCTTGTTGCTCATAGGAATTGTCATTCCTACATACTGGGTTATTAACAAGTGTTTTGATGGATGGCTGTTCAGACACAGACAAAAGGATGGGTGGATGAATAGACGGATGGATGGAGAGACCTGGAGATGGATGAGCAGCTCATGGTGTTGCCCATGAGAAAGGAGATCTTGTGAATGACCGGAGTATGTTTTCTGTGAGAATGATCTGGAGAAAAGAAATAAAGTGAGTATTCACAACTAATCATATCACTAGTACCTGGCACAGTGGAAGAACATGGAGCAAACCTAGTCATTTTTATGATCGAAGTTTAATGAAGTGAATTGGCATATAAGACATGGAATCACTAAAATAAATGTGCTGTCTCTGATTAAATGCATTAAATGATTAGAACCACCATTTGAAACATTGTAAATTTGATGTCTTATTGCTTCTTTTTCTTGGGGAGAAATAGAGACTGTGAACTCTCAGAACTGTTTTCTAATCACTCAGCCTGACTAAACTCAAGACCAGATGTCCTATGTGAGGCAAAGAATGTTGAGTTTGGATTTCAGTATTTTCTTCAGTTGAAAGAGGAGACCTACCATGGAAAGTGCCAACTGGACAGCCTCTGTGACAGAGTTTATTCTCCTGGGCCTCTCTGCCCACCCAAAGCTGGAGAAGATGTTCTTTGTGCTCATCCTGTCAATGTACTTGGTGATCCTGCTGGGCAACGGGGTCCTCATCCTGGTGACCATCTCTGACTCCCACCTGCACACACCCATGTACTTCTTCCTGGGGAACCTCTCCTTCCTGGACATCTGCTACACCACCTCCTCAGTTCCCCTCATTCTTGACAGCTTCCTGACCCCCAGGAAAGCCATCCCCTTCTTAGCCTGTGCTGTGCAGATGTTTCTCTCCTTTGCCATGGGAGCCACAGAGTGTGTGCTGCTGGGCATGATGGCGTTTGATCGCTATGTGGCCATCTGCAACCCCCTTAGATACCCTGTGGTCATGAGCAAGGCTGCCTACTTGCCCATGGCTGCCAGCTCCTGGGCAGCTGGAAGTGCTGCCTCCATAGTTCAAACATCCCTTGCAATGAGGCTGCCCTTCTGTGGAAATAACATCATCAACCACTTCACCTGTGAGATCCTGGCTGTCCTGAAGTTGGCCTGTGCTGACATCTCCACTAATGTGATCAGCATGGGAGTGACAAATGTGATCTTCTTGGGGATCCCAGTTTTGTTCATATTTGTCTCCTACATCTTTATCCTCGCCACTATCTTGAGGATCCCCTCAGCTGAGGGGAGGAGAAAGGCCTTCTCCACCTGCTCTGCCCACCTCACAGTCGTGGTCGTCTTCTATGGGACCATCCTCTTCATGTACGGGAAACCCAAATCCAAGGACCCTCTGGGGGCAGACAAACAGGACCTTTCAGACAAGCTCATCTCCCTCTTCTATGGGGTGGTGACCCCCATGCTCAACCCCATCATCTACAGCCTGAGGAACAAGGACGTGAAGGCTGCTCTGAGGAACCTGGTGAGTCAGAAAATCTTCACCCAGTGATGTTTGGAGAACAGATGTCCCTGTAGTTCTGTTCCCCTTGGCTGCTTTCACCCACCAATCTCAAAAGAATGTGTCCCCCAAAGAAGACATGTGAGCAGTGATGTACCTGGCTGAAGTGGCTCAGTTGGTTGAGCATCATCCTGTCCACCAATGGGTTGCCACTTTGATTTCAAGTCAGAGCACATGCCTGGGTTGTGGGTTTGGTCCCAGTTGGGGCACTTGCGGAGGGCAGCTGATTGATGTTACTCTCTCACCCCTCTCTCTCTCTCTCTCTCTCTCTCTCCTTCTTCCCGCCCTCCCTCTCTTCCACTCTATCTAAAAGCAATAGAAAAATATCCTCAGGTGATGATTAAAAAATAAAATGACCAGAAAATCAAATGACACATAAAATGGAAAATTTTACGGGACCTATTTTTTTTAATGTAAGAGTGACTTGAGGGAATGGAAGTGGAATGCTGCTAAACACACACACACACACACACACACACACACACACACGAATACTTAGTGAATTTTCTGATTCTCTACTGGGAACATCTGAACTCACCTTTGTGAGTAGGTTGCTCCATTTTGGGGAGAAAAACAGTTTAATGTACCTTGGTGTTACATAAAGACCAAAAATCCTACTCTGGAGACAGTGTGGGCAAAACTTCATGACATCTACAATAATAAAAGCATAATATGCTAATTAGGCCAGACGTCCTTCTGGAAGTCCTTCCCTCCGGACAAAGCCGCAGCGGGCAGGGGCCGAGGCAGAGGCGGCTGCTGCGGTGGTGGGGGGCCAAGGCCCTTGCACAAATTTCGTGCATCGGGCCTCTAGTAACAGTATAAAAACCTGTCTTCATTGTAGGTGAAATGGCACATTTTCAAATTTTATTTTTCTTGAAGGCAGGGCTAACATTGGAGATGAGAATGAAGTTGGTCTTCTTCCTTCCCCTGAGACTCAAAGGAGTTGGAACCATGGAGATTCCATGTCAGGCATTTCCTTTGAGGGCAAGTAAGCCAGGCCCTGTAACACAGGTGTGGAGGGTCTTAGCTTGGGAGCACTCATAGCTGAAATCCATAATTCCATCCAGTTTTCAGGTTAATTTTCCTGCCCTCAGTAAGTCTTGTTCAAGTACATAGTCTGGCTCTGTAGCCTGGAGAGTTAAAGGAGGGACCTATCGGAGGGAGCAGAGCAGGGGGCCACTGCCGTCTGAGAGAAGCCAGAGTCAGAATGGTAAGGTGTGACCAGATTAAGGCACCTGACAAGAGGTCCAGAAGTAAAATGTGTGAGGCTCTCAACCAGCAGAGGAACTAAAAAGGGCAAGCTATTGCCGGGCACAGAGCTTTGAATATCTTTTTCCTTGAAGCAATTGGATGTCCATTTTTTTTTCCTGAGAATCAAGACTTTCTAATAAAGAGAAGAAAAAAAAAAAAGCTCCTTGCCTGCCTTGCTTGGGTGCCCGGGATTCCTCCTGCCTAAGACATGGCCAGCAACTCTCTTTGGCCCCATGGTGCTTTCCTGCACATACTGGGCAGAAACACGGACGCCAGTCACTGCCTGTGTGACCCCTTCCACAGTCTCAGGCTGTAAGAGTGAGCACATGGGGCGTGTTCCTGTCTCACCATCTCAAAGACAGTGTTATCTGTGCCACCCTGGTGCGAACTTTTCTTCCCTTATTGAGCCTGGAGTCGTTCCATGCACTTTTTAGCTCACTATAGAGAGGGTGACACTAACTCGGGAATTAATTCCAATCTTTATAAGTCAAGAATTGACTTAAAAATGAAACATACCACCTGGTTGAGCATCGATCTATGAAACCAGGAGGTCACAGTTTGATTCCTGGTCAGGGCACATGCCCGGGTTGCAGGCTCGATCCCTAGTGTGGGACATGCAGGAGGTAACCGAGCAATTATTCTCTTATCATTAATGTTTCTATCTCTCCCTCTCCCTTCCTCTCTGAAATCAATAAAAATATTTAAAAAAAAAAAAACGAAACGTAACTGAAGAGCAAAATTCCTTTTCAATAACTTTATTTCACTAGTTTTGACTTGGAAAACTGCCTAATTCCCACCCAGATCTTTCTACAGGACAGAAGGACGTGTTTACTGCCAGCAGACAGCCTTCAGCTCTCAGTCATCCTCAGGAATTACTAAAGAGGGCTCTTAAGTAAAAAGAGCTGATTCGCCCAACATCATGCCCCCTTCCTCAGAGCAGCCCATATCCAAAGACCCATTAATGAGGGATATAAATGTCTTGCTCCCACTGGGACAATTCTGTAGCGCCAGCCCGGTTCCATGGGGTTGGCCAAAGCCTTTGTTGAAACTGCATCACCGCCCAACTTCTCCCTCTGCCCAATCCTGTTTCCTGATCCTCCCTCCCACCAGTGTTGATCTCAAGAGTGCTTTCTAATGAACCTCCTGCACTCCAATCTCCATCTCAGAGTTTGCTTCCCGGCAAAGTCAAACTGTGACACTACGCAAGCTCCAATGCTCAGGGAACACATGTTCTCTTTTCATAATCTGTGAACACTGGAAATACTTAGCGAAAATCATGTAGGACAGTTGGGTGAGGCAGTCTAGTGCAGTGTTAGCATCAGAAGTTTTGGAACCAGACCTTGGTTAGATTCCAGCTCCCCTTTATCATGCTTGTAACCTTCGTTTGTTTTATATTGTAGATAACTTTCTCTGGAATCTGCCCTCGCCCTGCCCACTAGTTCAGTATTTCCCAATCTTTTTCTTGGCACGAAATACATAGAAAATAATGGGATTTGAATGGCGCCCTGGGGTTAAGTGGGTGAGTCTATTCATGGGTGAAGGTCACTACATGTCCTACTCAGTCACCCTTGAGGGGCGGGGTGGGGGGGGCACTGAACTTGGCATATCTGGAGCCTGTAGCATACCAGCTAGAAAGCTTACCAAAGGCAGAATGTCTTCTCCCTTAGCACCTGATTAAAGGACGGTCATGTCCCTTCTCCTGACCACAGATGGTTAGGCTCTTGACCAAAATTTGGCTAACCATATTCTTCTCTCCAAGGAACGTGGGATTTGGATATAGAGGCCCTTGCTAGTTGGCATAAGGCTGGGGAGTGAACACACAACCTTGGCATATTGGGATGATGCTCTAACCAACTGAGCTACCCGGTCAGGGTGGCACAGGGCTCTTAAACTGAGAGACCACATAAACCCAGGACTGGCCGAAGCCGGTTTGGCTCAGTGCATAGAGCGTCGGCCTGCGGACTGAAGGGTCCCAGGTTCGATTCCGGTCAAGGGCATGTACCTGGGTTGCGGGCACATCTCCAGTGGGAGATGTGCAAGAGGCAGCTGATCGATGTTTCTAACTCTCTGTCTCTCTCCCTTCCTCTCTGTAAAAAATCAATAAAATATATAGAAAAAACAAAAAACAAAAACAAAACAAAACAAAAAACCCAGGACTGATGTGGCCATGGGCCTTGTAAGACAGAGAAAGCTGGTCTGCAGAAAGAGATGTCAAATCAAGTGCATAAAGAGAACTAACCCATGAGAAAACAGCAATAGAAGCTGCAATACATGAGCTAAGACTTGAAGGCATTTTTTCTTTCATTTTGTGAGAAAATTAAAACTTATAGAAAAGTGGAGAGAATAATAAAATGAACCCGTAGGTATTAATCTCTCAAATTCAACAATGATCAGTTCATGGCCAATCCTGTTCACCCATACCTCCATGGATTACTTCTCCCTCTCCTGAGTTATTTTTAAACAAATCCCAGATTATTATAGCATTTGTAGTGCAGCCTAGGTATCTGGGGTCAGGGGCCCCCTAGGTTTTAAAATCATGCTTCCCTACCATTTATACTGTATGTTTGTTCATTTACTTATAAAATGTATAGATGTTTTACTGTACCAACATGTTATGCACACTCTACAATGTTTACAAAAAATAGAAATTAAAATAGATAACAAGAGCTAATATGGAGCAAAGAATAAAACAGGAGTAGGTCAAAAATCCATTTATTAACTTAGTCGCTGACTATTCATTAAGTTGCTGCAAGCCAGGTCCTACTTTTATGCTTAGGATACATCTGTGGACAAAACAGGGAAAAACCCTGCCTCTGTGAAACTTACATTCTAGCAGAAGGGAAACAGACAAGAAACAATAACTAAAACAAATAAGAAAGCAAAAGAGGATGTTGGAAACTGCATGGAATCAGGACTGAGGTGTAAAGGAGGGCTGAGCACATGCATCCAGTTTTGCTCCTTTCTGAAACCCACGAAAATGACAATAAAGTGTTTTTTGTTTTATTGTTGCAATGACAAAATGTATAAGGTGAAGGAGAAGGAGGAGACATCAGAGTGATAACAGTTGGAAGGCTGGAAAAATGGCTGGATGAGTAGTCATTTCCATAGTAGATTTGTTAGAACCAAATCCTAAGCCACAAACTAGCAGGGCTGAGCAACAACCAGATTTCTAGCACAAGAGAAGCCATCATACCAGGTACCTTTGGAACCAGGAAGAAGGGGGTACAACTAAGAGAAGAAGAATTTGATTAAAAACCTATTTAAAAACACAGTCCCTACAACCCCTCCCCCATGCTATGACACTGGTCAACTGTCCCTTACCTGCCCCAGCAAAAGGTTTATTCTCTGCAGAGTATAAAACAACGGCTTTCTGCACTGAGGGCCAGCAAGCACAGTTGAGAGCATGAGTACTGTATCATTCCGGGGAGGAAAAACTATCATTACAAACGATCAAGAATTAGAATAACTTCTGATTTTTGCACCAGTAGTAACTTCAAATTCAGAAGGAAGATGATTTCCAATAAGTTCCTGGAATTCCATACCACACAGTGATGATTAATTTTATGTGTCAACTTGACTGGGCCATGAGGTACCCAGATCTTTGGGCAAACATCATGTTGGGTGTGCCTGTGAGGGTGATGAACACTTGAATTGACAGACTGAGTAGAGCAGATTGCCCTACCTGGCGTGGGTGGGCCTCATCCATCAGCTGGAGGCCTGAGTAGAACAAAAAGACTAAGAGAGAACTCCTGCCTCCTGACTGCCTTTGAGCTGAGACATTGGTTCTCTCTCTGACATTCTTTCCTGCACTTGCCTTATCTTGATCATGCACCGATAGGAGTCCCTCTTCTCTCTCCATGCCTTGCTGCTTGGGTTAGCTGAGGACACTCATTTCACCCCACATAAATATTCTACTTTGGCCTGTTCCTAAGAGTAGGAAATAAGCCATAGTGAGAGCTTAGAAGCAGAAAACATAGCAACCACTTCCTCTGATGGTATTTCACCTGACAGAAATACCATCACACTACAGCCATTCCCGACTTCTCCTGAATGGGCTAATACTATAAGGTAATATTCTCAGGTGAGTCTTCGCCCAGATAGTGGCAGGTTTTTCCTTTACATAAAAAGCTAAGTTTTTAATTGTTGTTCAATTTCATAAAATGGAACATGCTTTGTAGGCAGATACATTTGTAGGTGGTAAAACTATGAAGAAAATCAAGAGTGTATATTTGCTTTTTATTGCTGTATAACAAGCCACCACAAAATTAGCAGCTTAGAACAACATTCAATTATTGCCTAACAGTTCTGTAAGTGAGATGTCCCGGTGGGCTCTGAGAAAATTCAGATTGTTGGCAGAATGCAGTTTAGGGGGCTGCTGGCCTAGGGACCTGGTTTCCTTGCTGGCTACTGGCAGGGCTCACTCTCAGCTTCTTGCTGTAGTTCTCAGGTCCTTGCTGTAGTCCCTCCATCCTTACAGCCAGAAATGGCAGGTGTAATACTCCCCGTGCTCTGAATCCATCTTCTACTTCTGCCATGAGACCGAGAAAACTGTCTGCGTAAAAGGGCTACCTGATTGGGTCTGGCCCACTCGGATAATCTTCTAATCTTGAAGTCAACTGACTTGGGACTTTAATTACATTGACAAAATATCTTCACAGCAGCACCTAGGTGAGCGTTTGACTGAATCCTCAGAGTACAGGGATCCTGGGGTGAGATGGAGATCATTAAATTCTGCCTAGAATAACATGATTTCCATGAAAGTCAGACTACTGATTACCTCTGGAAGACAGAGAAGAAGGGACTTTAATTGCAGTGAGAAATAAGAGGGGATTCTAAGGCACGGGAACACCCTAATTCTTAACCTGTCGTGCGACATGACGTCTATTTTATTATTTTCCCTTAACTCTTACACATACACTTTTACATTCTTCTGTATATGTAACATATTTCGCAGAAAGAAAAAAAAATCTATGCAAGGCATAATGATTTGTGACCATGAAGGTAGCATATATTTGACTCGAAGACTTTTAGAAGCCAATGCACAAGGCAGGTGTGTGTCATTTGTAAAAGAAGTGGGAGGAATCACTCAAGTCTCTTATTTGTTCCTGACATTGGGCAGCCTCCTCTTGGACACCAAGGACATCTGTGGAATGAGAGCTCATCACATGTGCCACCCTTCATCCCGGTATTAGTGTTAGATAGAAGGGGGATACTAGAATGTGGCTGAGGTATGTCAGAAAACAGTATTCCTGGTTTAAGATGCTCCTGTCTGCTGTCTGGGTGGTCACAGCTCTCAGTTGGCATCTTGGAAGTGGAAGATACCAGATCCCAATGGTAAACCAGCCATGCCTTCACAGAAGCTCAGGTATGGGATACTCATGCATACACACATAAGAAAGACTTCAAACAACAGGATATCACTTTTGCCATCAAAGAGCCTTTTTCAAGCTCACAGCTGCTGTGAAACTCTCCTGGCAGGAGCCCAGACCTTATTCATGTATGACCCTCCCCAGGCCCTTTAAAGGCCTGGCCTGTGGTAAGAGCTCAGAATCTATTTGGTGGGACACAGATAGAAGGGCACCTTCTAGGTCACTTGCTTCTTTCCAGCCCTAAGATCCTGAATTTGGCAATGGCCAAGAATACTACTGAGCTGCAAGGGTTTGTCCTGTGCCATGGGTTTCACATCCTCTTACGAACGTCAGAGGCTCTAGGTGAGAATTCTCACTGATTGAGGGTGGATGTTAATTCTGTCAGGACCAGAATGACCCTTCTCCACTGGTGCTTTCAACAGCTCAGCAGGATGGGTACAAGGGAGGGAGGGGGAAGAAAGTATTTCTGGCGGGACTCAGAATAAATTGGATCTTGGGGACATAATCCCAGATGTATAAAGTTTCTAAACTTTGTCACTTTACTTTCTAAACTTTAAATTACTTCAGGGACTTGTATAATCCCACTAGGAGGGTAGGATTTAAATGGCTTCATATATGCAATGGACGGTCCTTTGTGGCTTTTACCCAAAGACAAGAAAGCGTAGCTTTAACACATTTCAGGCTCCAACTCCTCTGGCTGCTACTTCAGACCAGATTGGCAATTTCCTGACCCTGGACTATTCCCAGACCTCAGAGAAGTAATTTTCTTTATCAACTTATCTACAAAAAAAGGTAAGAGAGCAATTTTTAAAGACGGTGTAGACTCTTGTGGTCCCAGCCCCATTCCTGGCTTCATGCCTTGAGATAAGTGGCATGGGGGTAACTTGAAGGAAAGGGAAAAGGACAACTCATTGGTGTGAGAGAAAGTCCAAGAAGGAGAAGCTCATGAGATCACTTAGGCCCTGGGATGGAATATCATTAACATAATCCGTTCCAAAGTGAGCGTCAGGGAAACAAGGCCCGGAGAGGGAAGGGGACTGAACGATTCCCACACGTTGAGTGATTGGTGAAGACCCACTTCTTCTGATAAGTGCTCCAGAGGAGTTTGTCAGGAAAGTGAAGGAAGGAATGAAAGAATGAATGAATGAATGAATAGCTTAGGGGCCTTTAGACTGTCAGACAGAACTATAAATGAGGAAGAGTCATATCCAAAAGTATGTGGAGAGGGGAACCGTCAGCAATTGAGGATGAAGGAGACCAGTTAGTTCCCCAAGATCTATGTCCCAAAGAGGGGAAAAACATACAAATGAAATATAACACTTCTCACAAAATTGATTAAAATAAATCAGCCACACATGGTATAACTTGAAGTACATGAGTGATTCCTATCTTGAATTTGATTAGAATATAAAATTCAATCAGGTGACATTTCAAACATCTCTGTGGGGTGGCCAAATAACCTTAAGTAGATTTTGATCTAATTCTCTGCATTTTACTTAGAACAACACAGAGAACCATCCACGTTGCCAGAGCAGTTCTCCAGCTGCTCAGCAAGGCGTTTCCCCACTGGCTTTCTGACCAATTTAGGCATCAGAGAATCATGAAGCTGGCTTTCTGAGTTCTTGCAGGTGACAAAGTAAATGCACCATGGACAGGTCCAATCAGACCTCCCCAGTGGTGGGGTTCATTCTCCTGGGCCTCTCTGCCCACCCAAAGCTGGTGAATACATTCTTTGTGCTCATCCTGCTGATGTACCTGGTGATCCTGCTGGGCAATGGGGTCCTCATCCTGGTGACCATCTCTGACTCCCACCTGCACACACCCATGTACTTCTTCCTGGGGAACCTCTCCTTCCTGGACATCTGCTACACCACCTCCTCAGTTCCCCTCATTCTTGACAGCTTCCTGACCCCCAGGAAAGCCATCCCCTTCTTAGCCTGTGCTGTGCAGATGTTTCTCTCCTTTGCCATGGGAGCCACAGAGTGTGTGCTGCTGGGCATGATGGCATTTGATCGCTACGTGGCCATCTGCAAACCCCTTAGGTATCCTGAGATCATGAGCAAGTCTGCCTACGTGCCCATGGCTGCCGGCTCCTGGGCAGCTGGAAGCTCCACTGCCATGGTGCAGACATCCCTAGCAATGCGACTGCCCTTCTGTGGGGACAACGTCATCAACCACTTCACCTGTGAGATCCTGGCTGTCCTGAAGTTGGCCTGTACTGACATCTCCATCAATGTGATCAGTATGACAGTGGCCAATGTGATCTTCCTAGGCATCCCAGTCCTGTTCATCTCTTTCTCCTATGTGTTCATCATTGCTACCATCCTGAGGATCCCCTCAGCTGAGGGGAGGAGAAAGGCCTTCTCTACCTGCTCTGCCCACCTCACAGTCGTGGTCGTCTTCTATGGGACCATCCTCTTCATGTACGGGAAACCCAAATCCAAGGACCCTCTGGGGGCAGACAAACAGGACCTTTCAGACAAGCTCATCTCCCTCTTCTATGGGGTGGTGACCCCCATGCTCAACCCCATCATCTACAGCCTGAGGAACAAGGATGTGAAAGCCGCTGTGAAGAATCTGATATTTCGCAAACATTTCGCCCAGTGATGGGGGGAAAGTTCTGATGGTTCTCTGCTCTCTAGCTTCTCTCACCTGAGAATCTCAGAGTTCAAGATGAAGGGCCAACTGCATCAAAGGTTACACAGGCAAGTCTAATTCCACAGAATGGCTATGTGTGAACAGAAAACGTTTTATGAAACTTTTTTTCACCTCATTCTACAAGCAATTCTACAAAAGTATGTTCCTGTTGGTAAAGCCGTATAGTTCTCTATCTCTGTGATATATAGTGAACAAATTGATGTCAAGAAAAAGCAGTTCTTCAAGTTTTATTGTTTAACTTATAAAAAGCTCTAGTCTGAAGGCCTGTAACTCAATGGCTCTTTGGCTTCTTTCTTTGAATATATTTGAATGGGTCCTTATTTTATGTTACCTTTCAACTCTTCCTGTTCCATATTAAATAGTAGAATATTTTTATCTTTATCCTCATTGTTTCCTTCTCCTTATTAATTCTTAAAACTGTTTCCTAATTGTTCCCTCCCTATGTCTCCATAATTAACCCCTTTCCCTTCTCCTCAAACTTCCCACCAGAAAATCAGTCATACTCTTGGAGCAGAGAGTAATGAGGAAGATGTAGCCAAGCAGATGCAAAAGTCAAAGGTTCAGGCTTCTTGTCTTTTCACTTTTTAAAAATATATTTTATTGATTTTCTACAGAGAGGAAGGGAGAGAGAGATAGAGAGTTAGAAACATCGATGAGAGAGAAACACCGCTGTGTCATGGAGGATCAGGTTAATTGCTTAGTCACCTGACCTTGTTTGACCAAGCATGCAGCCACATGGCAATCATCACTCACTTTCTACCTAAGAATCCCCAAAGCCACAGACAGGTCAGAGGGAGATGGAAGTGAGCTCACCAGGAGACATCTAAGATTCACCTGCATAATTGGTGAGGAATTCCAAGCCAGCTCCCAAGAGTAATCAATCTAGAAGTCCAGAGAAAGGAGGGAGCAGAATGGAAAACCTCTGACAGTTCATAAGGACTTTTAATCCAATAGAGAAGAAACAAACTAACAACCCAAACCATCTGTCTTTGCTGATAAAGAGTGATTGCAGGAAGATGGTGTAAATGTTGAAGAAAATTCTCTTTAGTATTCTCAGTGAAATTCAAGATAAACTCTTTTGGGGGACAGGAATACTAACATATTATTACCCTTATTCAAATGTATTATTTCAACTTCACAGTTTGGGGTCAGTGATTTTTCATGCTTTTATTCTGGTGACTAAAACCCCAATGAAATCTTTAAGATGAAATTCTGAATGGAGCCAGAACGGAGGTAGAAGACGGTGGAGGGACTAGGGTTGTGCCAGCTCAGACTGCCCTTCATCTCCACCCCCCAAGGGTTCCTCAATCCAGAGTCACCACCCAACTCAAATGGGATCCATACCACTGTCGCCAAGAAAATTAGAAATTTTATAAGAATATTCTTGCTCCATACCCAGAAATAAATTTGAGACTCTTAGGGGGAAAATATAATCAAAAATAAATTACCCAGTTAATCATTAAAGAGATAAACAACCTAAAAACACCAACCACCTACTAAGAAATTGAGAAATTGTCATGCCAGGCCCAGAGTTTCACAGATGAATGTTATTAAATATTCAGGACACAAAAGGTTTTAATACTGTTCAAATAATTACAGAGCATACAGCAAGATTATCTTCCAAATTCCTTTAACCAGCCAGCAAAACATGAGAAACATGTACTATACTCATGCTTCTTCTTGTGATTTTGTGAGATGATACAATGCCTATATGATGAGATGAAGTGAGGTGAATGACGTAGCATCAGGACGTCGTGTTAGGTTACTATTGACTTTCTAGTGAAAGATCGGAAGGAGGACCGATCATCTGCTTTTGTTTTTGAGAGTATATGGGTTCTTCACTCTGTACACTACCTCTGGCTTCAGCATATGCCCTGCAGCATTGCCACACAGGACCAGAGTTAATCTGTCCTTCCATGGTTTACGCCTTGGTGCCTTTGTACTTTATTTTATTTATTTTTTTAATCCTCATCCAAGGATATTTTCCCATTGATTTTAGAGAGAGTGGAAGAGAGAGGGAAAGAGAGAAACATCAATGTGAGGGAAACACATCAATTGGTTGCCTCCTGCACATGCTCCGACCAGGGCCCAGGCTGGGGAGGAGCCTGCAAACCGGGCATGTATCCTTGCTCGGAATGGAACCCAGGACCCTTTGGTGAGCAGGCCGATGCTCTATCCACTTAGCCAAGCCGGCTAGGACTGTACTTTAATGAGTGTAGGTTCCACTGGGCATCTTCTTCAGAAGAGCCTGGTTTTATCACAATTAAAGACTTGCTTTGGATGCTATCCTGTCTACTTAGTCAACTTCAACTCAGCAGCCTTTAGCAGATGCAGCCTTTCTCTCCAGTAATGGTTATAATTTCAGCCCAAGCCCATTCCTGAGCGTGTAACCATCCCTTACTTGCAGTAAAGCAGTGATCCTGGTGTCACTCGTCTCCGGGGATCCTTGCTGGAGTCTCTGTATAGGCTCCGTGCTTTCTGGCACTGCACATGGTTGTCAGTCGAAATGCATTTTGTGTTTGCCTCTTACCCATACATTTCATGCCTTTTCTATCTTAAATAAACACGTCTTGCTCACTGTGGCCATAACTTTTGCAGTTTGAGGTTCAACAGCAAAACTAGCAATAACTTCTTTGTCCTTCTTCACAATTTCGCCCATCGAAGATTTGTTCTTAGTGTAGATCTTAGCAACCTCAGCATACTATTTATTTATTTTTCTTTAGGCTGAAAACGTTCACCTTTTCACTTAAAGGAAGCACTTTATGGTTTCTCTTTGGCATATCCAAACTGCAGCATCACTACCTCTGCACTTTGGGGCCATTAAGTGAAATAAGTTGTTGTTGTTTTTTTTTTAACACAAGCACTATGACCTGTGACAGTCCATCTGATGCCTGAGATGGCAACTGTGATTGACAGGCTGGTGTGTCGTAGATATGCTGAACTTATCGCACTACTCAGAAGGGCACGCAATTTAAAACTTATTAATGATTTCTGAAACTTTCCATTTAATATTTTTGGACTGTAGTTGACTACGGGTAACTGAGACGGTGGAAAGTGAAACTGTGGATAATGAGGGAGGGACTGCTATGCGCAGCTTCATGGTGCTGGACTGGAACTCCAAACCATGGTTTCTACTTTGCCAGCTGGCTCCCTAAGGGCGCGGCTCACAGTGGGCGCTGGAGGGCGAGTGAAGGCTGGAGGGGGCAGGGAAGGGACTTGCTCCTTCCCGTTGCCTCCTGTTCCTGCCCAGGTTGCCCCTGCAATGCTCTGAGTGAGGCCCAGGAGCAGCGGCAGTGCTCCCTACTCAGTTGGGTCCAATGTCCTGCATCTTTCCACGTTCTCAGAACCAGGCTCCTTGTTCTGGGCCTCAGTTCCAAAAGGCCCCTCCCCAAACACCCACATAAATTCCATAGGAATCAAACATTAAAACATAAACAGTGAAAAAAACGTTCTGGGTGAGAGGGAAGGGTGAGGAGAATTCTGGAAAAGGGCAGTTTATTCTGTAGAACCCATGATGCTTCACGACCCAACCTCCATCCCGCTACTCTATTCTCCTAAAACCAGCAGCTCAGGCTCAAAGAATGTGGGTGGTGTCCTGGCTCAGTTAGGGCCCTACATGATGGAACCGGTACAGGAATTTTAACCCTCTGTGTGAGGAGGTCCTGGAGACAAGCATCAGAGTCTTAGGACAAGAAAAAGAAGGAATGCTGTGGTACCTCGAGGGTTAGATTGGTGATTCCGGGCCATAGAGGGGCGGGGCTGTGGCTTTCCTGCCAGTGTCGCTGGAAGAGCTGGGCGGTGGGGGAGGAGCGTCCCTGGCCCTGAGCAGAGGGTCCTCCAAGCTTCACTAGCCTTTGCAGCTTAGGGCCCATTAAAGGACTCTCAAGTGGCTGCTGCCTCACACCCCAATCCAGGAGGGCAGATTGCAGTGCCTGCCCCACTGTCAGGATGGCCGCTGCCCAAAGAGTGCCAGCTGCAGGCCACCCGGCCGCTAGACAGAAGAGCAAACAGAAGCCAGAGAAGCTAGTGTAGTCGGACCACTAGAGCAGTGGTTCTCAACCTTTCTAATGCCACGACCCTTTAATACAGTTCCTCATGTTGTGGTGACCCCCAACCATAAAATTAATTTCGTTGCTACTTCATAACTGTAATTTTGCTACTGTTATGAATCGTCATGTAAATATCTGATATGCAGGATGTATTTTCATTGTTACAAATTGAACATAATTGAAGCATAGTGATTCATCACAAAAACAATATGTAATTATATATGTGTTTTCCGATGGTCTTAGGCGACCCCTGTGAAAGGGTCGTTCGACCCCCAAAGGGGTGGCGACCCACAGGTTGAGAACCGCTGCACTAGAGGAACAAAAACACGCCCAGAGCATTCCAGGAGATTCAGGTCCGGCACAAAAGTCTTTCTGATAAGAAGGCGGATTGGACACTTGTACACAGTGAAGTTTGGAAGCAAAACATGATCTGATGCAACTGGAGGAGAATGCAAGGTCAGAGGAAGGTGGGGTGGGGAATGAATAACAAAGACTTGAAAGTGTTCAGAGAAGGAAATGCCAGGATTTGAATCCAATCTGTCCCGCTCTGAAACCCACACCCTCTGGGCTCTAGCAGCACCAGACGAGGCTTCCAGTGGGAACCAGGGATGGGTAAGAACTCAAATAGACCCAGCCAGCACTCAAGAGACTTCAGAAGAAAGTGGAAAGACAAGCAAGATTCTGTCCTTTGTTCCAGAAACACATCCACTGCCCAACCGGACTCAATTCCTCCTTTAACGAAACAGACGCTATGCTGACCCCAGCAGGCAGAGGCAGGCCTCGGTCCTGTTTCTCTATAAGTCACCAGGTAAATGCCACTGCAGAACATCCTGTAACAGCTCTGTGGCAGCACTAAGACTTTCAGCCCACACACACCCTGGGTCCCTCAAACCTGGCTGAGAGAAAACACGGAGAGAATTTAGGCTCAGGGCCCTGGCACAAAGGGCAGGGTGTGGCAGCGGCCGGCTCGCGCCACGCTTCATCAGGATTTAGCTGACGGTTCCCCAGTGTGAACCCCTGTAAAGATCTTTGGTTTGCTGCCTCTTCCTGACCCCCCTTCTCCCCCACCGCCGCCTCAGCAATGCACGTCCCCCACGTAATGACAGTTCAGTAATGACTTGCTGACCAATGGCTTTGACAGATTCTACCACTTTTCAGACCCTGACTTTCTTTTTTCCATATGACCATGTTTTCGCCCAATGACTTATGCTACAAGAAGCAGTATTTTAACTTGATGGTTTCAGGCAAAGATACACTCACTAGCTTACTCCTCAGCACTGCGGTTTCTAGTCAGAGGATATCATATGGAACAAATAGGAATTACTTGTCACAGAGACATGAACCCAAAACATATAGCCAAGTGAGAGGGATGAAGAGGCAGGCTTCATGGGCTGTGCACACATACACTGTTTTTTGCAGGTTTTGAAGCATTCGTGTGTTTATTTTTATTTTGCTCTAAAAGAATTTTCTGTGATGTAACTTTATTTTTAGTGCAGTTTGAATGCAAGATCACCATGAACCTCTGAAATGTTGAAATATCGTTGAAGAAAATGGTGCAGAAAGAAGACAGAACCTTCCCAAGAATCGCTTTTCCAGCAGTCTCACCCACTTTGGTGAGGACTATAAACTTTACTATATTGCATCTAACATACAAACTCTGTTTTCTAATTGCGACTTGTTACATAAACTTGTTTTTATTGTTCAATTAATATTTTTGTCTCTGTGAGTACTATTAGGGTACATTGGGACAGGATGAAATGCATCACTTCTTTTTTTCATTAAAATTAACAGGCCCTAGCTGGTTTGGCTTTAGTGGATAAAGTGTCAGCCTGCGAACCAAAGGGTCCCAGGTTCGATTCTGGTCAAGGGCACGTACCTTGGTTGCAGGCTCCTTCCTGGCCTGGGCCCTGGTTTCTCTCACATAGATGTTTCTCTCTGTCTTTCCCTCTCTCTTCCACTCTCTCTAAAAGATAAATAGAAAAAATATCCTCGGGTGAGAATTAACAACAACAAAAACTTTATTTTCTTTTAATGACCTTTTCCCCTTAGCAATAAATTTTTCAGGAAAGAATTGACATATTTAAGCAAAGGTAGGTGTATTTTTTTGGATTAGCAATGCTCTCTACACTGTAGAGTCTACAGAGTAAAGATGAAGTTACATTGCCTCGTGGAGCTCATGGCTACTATCTTGGGAACCAACGGAAGCAGCTGGAAAATTTAAGTCCTTGGGACTCATTGCACCTGCCACTCTTCCTTGCTGTAGACAGAAGACAACATTGTCAACATGTGGAGTTTGTGATCCTAAGGACCAAGGTTTGGCCTCTTACCACTAAGAGGAAATGACTAGAAACCCATTGGCTAAAACCCACAAAGACTCAAATAAACATAAAGACATGGGTATGTATCCGTGCGGATGAAGTTTAATTGAGTATAGCAGAGCATCACTGTAATACGGCTGAGGGCGCAGGCCAGGTTGAGGGACCCTACCGGTGCATGATCAGGGCAGGGAGGGACATGGGAGGTTGGCTAGCCAGGCAGGGACCGCAGGAGGGCTCCAGGGCGTGTCTGGCCCATCTCTCTTAGTTCCCATCAGCCGGACTCCAGCAGCAAGCTGACCCACCGGTTGAAGTGTCTGCCCCCTGGTGGTCAGTGCACATGATAGCGACTGGTCGACCAGTTGACTGTCTGCCTCCTGGTGGTCAATGCATGTCATAGTGAGCGGTTGAGTGGCCTTAACATATCATTAGCATATTACATGTTGATTAGTTGAATGGCCCACCAGTCAACTGGACACTTAGCATATTAGGCTTTTACTTATAGGATTGATTTCAGAGAGGAAGGGAGAGGGAGAGAGAGATAGAAACATCAATGATGAGAGAGAATCATTGATCAGCTGCCTCCTGCACACCCCCTACTGGGGATTGAGCAACCCAAGCATGTGCCCTGACTAGGACTTGAACCCTGTCCTTCTGGTTCATAGGTCGACACTCAACCACAGAGCCACACTGGCCGGGCCCCAGTTCTTTCTTTTTTGCTCCACTCTCCCCTAGTTCATTGTTTTCATTCAAATGATCAGAGCTTGTTCACCACTTTATTTTAAACACTTCATCCCAAAGAAAGGGGCACAGAGAAGGAATGGACAGTTTTTATCTCAAGGACTTGACCCAGAAGTTGAAAACATCATTTCCATTCAATTCCATTGGCCAACGTTTAGTCATGTGGTCACACCCAGAAGCAAAGGATGGTGGGAAATATCCTGTTTAGCTGGGAAGCCATGAACTCAGTTAAAATTTAGGGGTTTCTATTAGTGAAAGGGAAGAATGAAAAATGGATATTGAAAGATTATTGGTCTCTGCCACAATAACATTTGTTTCATGAATGACTGCTGGATCGTGGCTGACTAGATGATTGGGAATGTTTGGAAAAGGGGTTTGATCACTCTGGAAGGTGATTAGCTTAGGGCAGTGATGGCGAACCTATGACACTCGTGTCAGAGGTGACACGCGAACTCATTTTTTTGGTTGATTTTTCTTTGTTAAATGGCATTTAAATATATAAAATAAATATCAAAAATATAAGTCTTTGTTTTACTATGGTTTCAAATATCAAAAAATTTCTATATGTGACACGGCACCAGAGTTAAGTTAGGGTTTTTCAAAATGCTGACACACCGAGCTCAAAGGGTTCGCCATCACTGGCTTAGGGGATATATTGGTTGCTAGAGGATGAATAAAGATTATAACTGATTAGGTTTGAGGAAAGGAAGACCATGAAGTATGTTGAGATTGATTGTATTTGGTGATGTTGATTGAATTAGTTGGTAAGATAAGAACTTTGATAAGATATATAATTCCTGGTTTAATATAAAAATACAAACAAAGGGTTCAGCTATAAGTTTGGTCATTTTGAGAAAGTAGCCTTTTTGATTTGCCAAATATTAAATGTTTGGAGTAAAACTTGGTTATATTAAGTTATTTTTTTTAAAGTGTTCCATTCTCTCTCCTGCCTTCCCTTGTGCATTGTATGTCAGTGTCAATATTCATTCCACTTGAGGTCCAGCTGGTCTCTTAAAAAGCTAGCCACAAATAGCTCTCAATAGCACCTCTCGGAAGACACCAAAGAAGTAAATCCGATCCTAAGTAAAATGCCAATATTTTCACCCGTTAGGAATTACAGGAATTTAGTCATAGAACTTGAAAATAAATTGAAGTCTCTTTTTAGCCATTTTTTGTTTTTAGTGGAGACCAAGATCCCATTCATTGGAAAATGTTTTCATAGGCATGAATGCTTGTGTTTGATCCAGGAATAATAAATGATTGACTTTACCCAGCAGCAGGGTGGGGTGGGATTCCTGACACTTTTTTTTTTTAATAAGCAAAGGAAAAAACAACTGAACAGAAATTTGTTCTTTCAACAGCTTTTCTTGGAAATGTAGATGAAAGAGACTAGGGTTGTTGTTTTTAATCTTCATTGCAATAATTAAAAATATGATTGTACAAAGCTAGAGGGAATGCTGTTTTAAGTCAGTGTAAGTTATCTGACCTAGATGTTGCCATCAACTAACAAGGCATCTTCAGTTTGTTAACTTTTTTATCTTAATGGGTTGAGTTCAAATGTTTTCTTTTCAAATGTAAATATTGGCTTTTGCTAATTTGAAATTCTTGAGCTTGACTTGAGTATGCACAGAAAAGATCACTTTTGTTGGAAGTAGCTGGGAAAGCCAGTGCTGGAATTTAAAAACAGCTAATGTGTTTTAAGTCATTACATTTCATTGTACAATCCTTTACCGTGTAGAATAAAATCTAAAATTCTTTATAAATAAAACTTTGATGCTAAGCATCATAAAAGTAAGGTTTGTCTCATTTAAAAAGTACTCTAAACCAGCTAGTCTCAAACTTTCTGTCCTGGTGATTAGCCAAAATTAAAAGCTATCATATCTGATGTTGATGTGGGAAATAAATACTCTTATTTTCTGTTGGTGCTAATGTAAACCGGGTCCATTTTTTTCAATATAATGCTATAATATTAGGTAGACATGCAGGATAAGTGGACTGAATAAAGAAAAGAAAATTCAACCATCTTCCAAGAGAGAAAACTAAGGAGCCTGAAGGTTAAACGTCCTGTTTCACAAGTGGAGTCCCCATGCATTTGCTGTTGGGTTGCCAGATCTGGGGGGAGGAGGGGAGCTAATTCAATTATTCAATTTGAATTTCGGATAAACAATGAATATGTTTTAATATAAATAGGTCTACATACTTTGGGACATACTTATACTTTTTTAAGTATTTATCGTTGCCTGGAGGGCATGGCTCAGTGGTTGAGCGTGGACCTATGAACCAGGAGGTCACGGTTTGATTCCCGGTCAGGGCACCTGCCTGGGTTTTGGGCTTGATCCCTGGGCGTGATGGGGGAGCATGTGTAGGAGGCAGCCAATCAATTATTCTCTCTCATCATTGAATTTCCTATCTCCCTCTTCCTTCCTCTCTGAAATCAATTAAAACATATTTTTGAACTCAAAAATTTTTAAAAAGAAAGAAAATTCTGACACACTACATGGATGAAACTTGAAGACATTAGGCTAAGTGAAATAAGTCAGTCAAATAAGACAAATACTGTATGATTCCACTTATAAGATGTACCTAGAATATTAAAGTTCATAGAGACAGAAAGTAGAACAGTGGTGGCCAGGAGCTGGGAGTGGGGGATGGGGAGTTAGTGTTTAATGGATATGGAGTTGCAGTTCGGGAAAACGAGAAAAGTTCTGGAGCTGGATGGTGGCGACGGTAGTACAACACTGTGAGTGCACTTAATGCCACTGAACACTTAAGAATGTTAAGTGTTATATATATATTTTTATAGATATTTATATATTTTATATATATAAAATATCACAATAAAAACTACACCAACTTAATCTTATAAATAAAAAAATGTTACTTTCATAATGAACAACATAAATAAAAATGGAAAATAGCAATAAAGTCTGACTATAGGGTATTAGAAATTACTTTCTATTCTTAAAGAATAAACCCACATTTTTTATTTTTATTATTATTTTTAGAATGGTATTTTTTAAAGTTCTTTTTCTTAAAATCTTTATTGTTGAAAGTATTATATATGTCCTCCTTTCCCCCCATTGACCCTCTCCAGCCAGCCCCCGCCCCTCACCACAGGCCTTCAGCACCCTATTGTCTGTGTCCATGCGTTGTGCATATATGCATACAAGTTCTTTGGTTGATCACCTCCCACCCATCCACCCTCCCCCGCCTTCCCCCTAAGATTCCACACTCTGTTCCATGCTTCCATGTCTCTGGATCCACTCCGTTCATCAGTTTATTTTGTTCATTAGATTCCACATCTGAGTGAGATCATGTGATACTTGTCTTTCCCTGACTTGTTTCACTTAGCACGATACTTTCCAGGTCCCTCCATGCTGTCTCAAAGGGTAAGAGATTCTTTTTTTTTTCCACTTCTGCATAATAGTTCATGGTATAAAGGTACCACAGCTTTTTTATTCACTTGTCTACTGATGGGCACTTGGGCTGTTTCCAGATCTTAAATTGAACACACATTTTTTAAAGATAAAAAATAAAAATCTATCCTCTTAGTCTCCCCAGATAGCAAACTCAAGTTTCCTTTTAAATGTATTTTATCTTTGAATTTACAAAGTTAAAAAGAAAAATAATAATAAATTAAAATTATCATTAGAAAATACAGCAAGCATTGCCATCGACAACTTCTACCCAACCCGTTAAGTGTGGCAGTTTCTGTGAGCCCGTGAGCCCTCACAGTCCCCGGGAACAAGATCGCACAGTCAGCTGAGAGCCGTTCCAAACTGCAGAAACCCCTCAGCCGGGTACCCTCCACAGCACACCCAGTTGTCTCCCACATCTATCTTGCATCCTAGGAGCATTATCTGTAATTTCAGTCCCTTTGGCCAAAAATCTCAGGAGCTTTTCCACATAAAACAAAAGCAGCAAGCAGACAAAACAATGACGCAATTCTAACAGAATCCCATTACAATCTAGGGTCAAGGTGGCAAGTTTGTTGGCAAAATTAAACACCTCAGGCTTGCATTCACTGTTTTTCATTTTCTATTGCCCGGAAGATAACCGACAATACCCAGTCACCTCTAAAACGTCAAGCCCCATAGAAATAATTTAATTCTCGCAGTGTCCCCTATATACCCTTCCCACCATGCGTGTCTCCAACCCAGAGCAAGCCCCATGGGCTTAGGGCTGAGGTCTCCCTGTGTCCTCTGACCTGAGGCCTTTCAGCAGGCCAACCCTCCAGGGAACTCATTTTTTTAAAAATACATTTTTATTGCTTTCAGAGAGGAAGGGAGAAGGAGAGAGAGATAGAAATATCAATGATGAGAATCATTGATCGGCTGCCTCCTGCACGCCCCCTATTGGGGATCGAGCTGCAACCCAGGCATATGCCCTTGACTGCAATCGAACCTGGGACCCTTCAGTCTGCAGGCCGACGCTCTAGCCACTGAGCCAAACCAGCTAGGGTGGAACTCATCTTTATATAGTAGCCTGGCCATGCTGAGGGTCCCTCCATATCCATATACCTCAGGCAAACAGCCTGAGCATGGAGCAACAGAGCAGTGAGTGCCGCGAGCAAGGCCCTGCCTCCAGGGAGTTACAGCCACGAGCAGGTGGACAGTGAAGGAGCAGTTAGAAGTGTGGTAAGTGCCCTGGAAGAAGCACAGAACACTTTGGAACCAGGAGAGCCTGCCTAGCCTAGCCTGGCCTGGGGTGGCTGTGGCCAGGCAAGAAACCGGACGGTGTGTGTGTGGGGGGGGGGGGGGCGGGGAAGAATCTTCCAGGGGGATGCCCGGACTCAGGAGTTATCCAAACAGAGGGCGGAGCCTGAGGGGAGGATGCTGGGGGAACAGCCCGCCCCCGGATGGCATGGCGTGGAAACAGGCGGAGTAGTACAGCCGTAAAGAACACAGGCTTTCGAGAAAAACAGCCCTGGGTTCCAATTCTCACTCCACACTTGCTAAGCACAAAAAAGTAGGCAAGTTTCTTGACCTTGAAATTATGAATAATTTTAAACATATACAAAACTAAAATCATTTAGTGGATAATCATGGCCTACTTATCACTCAGCCTCAACAACGACCATCTCATGACCAACCATCTTTATCGACTTCTCTGACCCCATCATTATCTTGAGGCAAATCCCAAACACTGTCTCATTACACCAATAAGATATGTGTCGTAGATACACTCATATCTAAAAGGCAATGACATAAGACTATTACCATGTGTAAAAATTTTAAGTAATTTCTTAATATCACCGAATATCTAGTCATTTCCAAATCTGAAGTTTCCAGCTGTCTCACAGAGTGCGCCTGTGAACTCTGCTCCCCCTTCAGTTACCTTCCGCCCCTAACTGCGCTCGCTCATGGGTAAATAGGCCGTTGTCCCTAGAGCCTTGGAGTGGAAACGGCACGTTCCATACTTTGAATTGCTCTGAGACCAGCCCCTCTGCGGGCATAATGCTAGATCTCCTCATTATCTCACAGAGGGAGAGGGCTGGACTTCTTTCCACACATTGCAGGTGAGAAGCCTGAGACTCCGAGAAGGAATGGGGTTCCTCATGCTCAAAGGGTGAGCCAGGGCTCTGGACCCAAATCCTCTTCTTCTGATGCCCAGGCCAAGGCTAGTCTTTCCATTTTCCCTTTTTGTTGGTGTTGCTTTCACTCCAAATGATGGTTTATTTTGAGATGCCCAGTATGGGAAGTTTGGACAAAACCAAAGCAGTATTAGAAGGAATTATATCCTCTGGGTTTAACTGCTCTAAACAGTTGGAAGTAATGTCCCTCTGTTTGGTCATTTTTATACACAGCTTTTTTATGTGATTGAGATTAGAGGTGTACAGTTATGATTCACTTAATTTTATATCATATCCATCCCTGCCGTGTTAATAAAAAACCTTTGTTGATGTCATTTTAATGTGTGAATTTCTAATTCCATGAATATGCCATAATTACTGAGTTGCCATGAATTGGTGGGCAGTTACTTTGTTTCCAATGTTTCTCTTGTAAATAATGATGAGATGAACATCTTTGCTCAGAAAACTTGATCCACTTTGATTATTTTCTTAGGACTGACTTGCAGAAGGGGATTGCTGGTTCAACAGGCATGTGGGCCCACACACTCTCACCAGCAGGGGCTCAAGGAAGTCTCTCGCAAGTCGATAGAACTGTCCTTCAGAAGCAAAGTAACTTCTAAATTAGTTAAATAAATTTAACAGAAAATTGTACTCTTTAACTTCTCAAAATTATGCTTTGTATGTTTTGAAACATATTGTCCGTATGTCTGACAGCTTTGGTAGTGGTAAACTTACACTCAGCACGTCGATGTCTCGATGACCAAATTCGCAGGTGCCACTGGAGTAAGTAATGCCCTATGCATCTAGCTGCCAGTAGCAGAGATCACACAAGCGTCTCTAGCAACTGGCAGG
>NW_005871472.1:535517-542747 GCF_000147115.1 Myotis lucifugus
TTCAAGCGTAACAAGTCCCAAATAGAACTCTGTGTGTCAATGCCCCTCATAACTGTCCCAGCCTCCGTCTTTACCGTGTAAGTAAATGGGGGCACCGTCCCCCACCTGGTTGCCCAGGCCAAAGACCTATGCACCATCCTTGCTTACCTTCCCTCACCCTCTACATCCAACGCCTCAGGGAGTCCTGTCTGCCCCCTTCAATGCATAGCCAGGTTGCACCCCCTTCCGTTGGTGGCCATGCTTCCTTGCAGGCCATGCTTCCCATTTCAGTGCATGTTTCTCCCCAGCTCAAAATCCTCCAACGGCTTCTTGTCACGCTTGGGAATAAAGCCCAGCTCCCACACAATCTGTGTCCCGTCCAACTCTCCAACCTCATCTCCCACCACTTGTCCCTCGTTGCCTCCCCTCCAGCCCCACTGATGTCCTTCCAAGCTCCTTCCTTGAGGTCAAACCTCCACGCTCCTTTCTGCCACCAGACCTGGAATGTGCTTCATCCAGATGGTCACACTGTGCTCCCCTGCACAACACTCAGGTCTCTGCATGAAGGGCACCTGCTCACCTGCCTAAGGTGAAACCCTCCCATTGCTTTCCACCCCCCGACTGCTTTATCCTTCTCCATAATTCTCATTCTCCCTGACAAATCATCTCTTCATTGGTTTGCTTATTGACTACCTTCCCATTGAATGTTCACTCCCTGGGGGAAGGGCCTTCATCAGTTGTGTTCATTGCTCACACACAGTACCCAGCACAGGGCACACTATATTATAGTGCTTAGCACGTGGTAGTGCTCAGTAACCATTCATTATTGAATTAAGTAGAAAGCTTTTATTATAAAGAGTGTACATTAGACTTTGGCTTATTACAAAGAAGGACAAGCTTGAACTACCCTTGAGAGGGAGTAAACTATCAAGGCTTTGTGAAGTGTAAATCACTAGATAAATGGAGGTGATTATCATTACATTAAACATGGCACTGCGCCAGATGCTGTGTGCTCTGTGAAAATGGACAGGCCATGGTCTCTGCTCATAAGAATCAAGATATCAGCTCAAGAGGCTCTTGTCCGAGAGAAACAGTTTGTTGTAAGTACAGTAAGTTTCTGAGTATATTGGAGTCTATTTAAAAGAGAGCATTTAGGAAAGTAATTATGTTCGTTTTAAGAATAGAACTTTGAAAATTAATTTTGTTTTCCAACATTAATAAAAATAAGTGTTTATCAGAAACTATCTGTATGTGAAAAAAGAACACTCTGTCAATAAAGTTTAATTTACTGTCAAGTAAGTGGACCCCATTTCTGGTTTCTGTAACTTGCACCGTGAAATTACCCAGCTGCTGTAGGTATGCAAGAGTGACATCTAGTGGCCATTCCCATAAACTCCAGCTCCGTGAAAGGTCGTCAGAGAGACCAGTGGATGTCATCTCATCCATATTGCCCGTGGTTACCAGATTTTCAGATTTCACAGATGTATAAAGGTTTTGTTTTAAATATATTTTTATTAGGAGAAGGAAAGAGAAATAGAAACATCAATGATGATAGAAACTCACTGATCGGCTGCCTCCTGCATGCTCCCCACTTGGGATCGAGCCCGCAAGCCGGGCCTGTGCCCTGACTGGGAATTGAACCATGACCTCCTGGTTCATAGGTCGATGTTCAACCACTGAACAACACTGGCCAGGCGAAATGTTTCTTAAATGGAGACTTATATGGAGTTGCTAAGACTAGGTGGTCCTCATCTAAGTGCCCTCTCCTGTGGCTGGTGTCACATTATAAGCAATAGTGCGCTGGAGCTGACACACAGGCTGGAGAGCCCGTCATGCACATCTCTTTGCGACTCTCAGCGACATCACACAGGTAACTGGAAATTGACCGCGGAAGTATTTATACTTCCCTTCAGAAACTGTCAAGTGTTACATATCAGGGTTTTTTTTTACATTTTTTTTTCAGAGAGTCAGTTTACCAGCACACACACTAGTTATAAGTGTGTGCTTGTGGCCTGTGCTACTTCGAACAGTAAGCCATTTTTATAAATAAAGTAAATGTTAGTAAGTTTATACTTATAGGATACTTATACAAATCCTATGAGTATTGTCACACAAAAATAACACATTTTAGAAGCAAAATAAGCCCGCTATATTGGCGATTTCAGCAAATGAATCTGTGTAGTGCTATCAATATTGCTAGTAGATATGAACGTTAATGTTACTTGAAAATTTCCCAATAATAGTCACTGGCATTTCCAAGTGTTGAGTATTCACTACAGGCTACAATTATGTGTAAGTACCTAACTGAAGAGCTGTAAAAAGATGTGATTGCTGCAGAACATCCAACGTGAAATCAGAAACTGCCCTAACATCTGGGTCAGCAAAAGCAATATTGAACTCAGCAGCAAAATCAAGACTGGGGCAGCAGACAAAACATTTTTTCTCATTAAAAAAGGAAACGAGCCCTGGCTCAGTGGATAGAGCGTTGGCCTGCAGACTGAAGGGTCCCAGGTTCGATTCTGGTAAAAAGCACATGCCCGAGTTGTGCGCTCCATCCCCAGTAGGGGGCAGGCAGGAGGCAGCCGACCAATGATTCTCATCATTGATGTTTCTATCTCTCCCCTCTCCCTTCCTCTGTGAAATCAATAAAAAAGTATTTTTAAAAAGAAAATGAGTTCGGCCGGTGTGGCTCAGTTGGTTAGAAAACGTCCCAATGCACCAAAGTTTCTGATCCCTGGTCAGTGCTCATACAGGAGCCAACCAATGAACGCAGAAATAAGTGGGACAACAAATCGGCGTCTCTCTCTCTCTCTCTCTCTCTCTCTCTCTCCCCCCCTTCTCCTATGTTCCTTCTTCTCTCTAAAATCAATTAAAAAAAAAAAGGAAATGAGGGTGAGGGCATGAGTGGGGGGGATGAGGGTAATGTGGGGATAAGGATACATATGTAATAACAATAAAAAATTTAAAAAAGGAAATGAGCTTTTATGAAGCAATATGTGCCTTAACACTCAACTGAAAGACGTTTGAGACATTCTTAACTTAACCAACATTAATGCAAAATAAAAGAAAGTGTTCTGTGTCTGGAATATGTCACAAAACAAGTTCAAAATTATCAGATGGAGCAATTAATGTTTTGTGTTATTAAAGTTCTTTTTTAGAAGTTTTATTGATTTCAGAGAGGAAGGGAGAGGGACAGAGAGATAGCAACATCAATGATGAGAGAGAATCATTGATTGGCTGCCTCCTGCATGCCCTCCATTGAGGATCGAGCCCGCAACCCAGACATGTGCCCTTGACCGGAATCGAACCCAGAACCCCTCAGTCCGAAACTCTATCCACTGAGCCAAACTGGCTCGGGCTAAAGTTCATTATTAAGTAATAATTTTTAAATTTTAAATATTTGTGATATTCTCTTTCAATTTTTATTTGGCATTTATCTGTGTTAATGTTCTCTTCTTTCTAATCTTACCTAATAATAGACAAACATGTAAATTAACCGTTTCTCCGCCATGCTCACTAGCCAATCAGGAGAGTATGCAAATTAACCCAACAAAGATGGCAGTTAATTTGCATATGTAGGGGCAAAGCGGCGGAGCAAGGACTGAAGGCTCCATCCGGAGCCGGAGCGAAGGCCTGGGTCCCGGGTGCTGGAGGAAAACCGGTGCCGGCAGCCAGGAGAAGGGAAGGCTTATTGCACGAATCTCTTCGTGCAACAGGCCTCTAGTGTTTTCTATAATATGTCTGTATCAGGTACAAATCATCTTTACATGCTATTGAAATAATCTTGTCACAATGTATTGGTTCATAGTAGTAAACTATAAAACATACTTTTTACTGATAACATCTGAAATTTAGCATCACACTATCACAGAAATTTATTCACTGTTTCTTCTTATGGTCACTCATTGTTTAAAAGTCCTATAAATAAAATGTTCTAAAAATGCAGAACCATTTCTGATCTCAGGAATTCCTGAGAGTTCCTGGATCCCAAGGTACCATTACTGGATGCTAAGTATTAGTATCAGTTTGGAATTTGGACACCTTATTCTGGACCATTGGCTTGCAAGCGTTTTAACGCAGCAGGCTTCTTTCTAGCAAACAAAACCTACGCTGGGAAGAGAAGATATAAAAGAGGTCAAAGCGACGCTCTGGCTGTGGAGACAAAGAAAAAGGAGACGTGATTCTGTCCTGACCTTTGGGGCCAAGCCACCGAGTGCCGTGGGGCCTGTCACTTTGGTGTCACTGAGCCTTGGTTTCCTGGTCTGTCAGCTGCAGTCAATACAGCTCTCCTGGGGCCCAGGCTCATGTGGGAGAAGCTGCTGCTGCTGAGCAGCTTTGCGAACCTGGGGCACCTGGTGGCGGGTGAGGTGCGAGACCTCACACACCTGCTGCAGCCTGTGGCCTGAGCACCGTGGAGAGAGCAAAGGCTGGAGCCGGCTCCACAGCCAGCCTGGCTGCCTTCCTGGGTCTTGGTGTCTTGGTCTCTCTGTCTCTCTTTCTCACCCCCCCTCCCTACCCAACCCCCACCCCACTGTCCCTCTCTCTGCCAGTGCCTGTCCCTTTGAAGGGCTGGGCCTTCAATATCAGCAATACCTTGGGTTTACATTAGAGTCATTCAATAACTAGTTGGGATCAAACATTCTCTCTCTCACGTGAGAGTTATGGATTCTAAAAAAGGGGAGTGTGAATTATGAGGAAGTTCAAAGTTCACTCAAATGGGAGCCAGAACGTTGTAATTCAGTCTAGAACTGCCGCAACACGTAGAGGCAGGCGTCAGTTCCCTCTCCAAACGTCAGACCACACAGCCGCAGGGGGCCGGGAGGGCGTGCAGGACGCCACGTTTTCCTCGGGAACTCGTGCTGCCTCATTCCCACCGCTGAGCGCAGGCGCCTAGAGAAGGGGGTTGATTCGGTTCATCTGTGGTCTGGAGAGTTCTTGCTTAGTGGAGCTCTGGTATTGCTCAACCCAGAGAGCTCTTTTGCAAACAAAAACCATTTACTGAACAGTAACAGCAAAGTTTGCTTGTCTTAACCTTTGTACCATCTTTTAAAAAAACAACATTATCGCATCTAACAAAAACCAACACATGCTTGTGAAAATAAATCCAAATACAGAAGTAAACAAAGCAGGCTTCTCCTCCCTCCAGGCCTGTGGTCCCGGTGGCAACCATATCCTTCCAGACTTTTCTTGACATTTATACTCATACATACACACACGTGTAATTTAGGAGTGTTCTTGCTTCTCTTTTTGTTTCCTTGGGGAGAAGGGATATCTCTTTATGGCTCTTTTTTTTTTTTTTATGAAACCATGTTGCAACTGGCTGCTTTTTTCTCTATTTATAATGGGCAGTTTCCAAGTTAGTTCATTTTGTAATGGCTATTAATTCATTTTGTGGATGTACTGTAATTTTTTTATTCCCCTATAGATGGATTCTTGGGACTTATAATGTTTTACTATTAAGAATAATAGTTCGACCCCTGGTCAGGGCACATACAAGAAGCAACCAATGGCCCAGGGGGGTGACTCGGTTGGTTGGAGTGTCACCCGGGACACCAGAAAGATTGAGGGTTCGATTCCCAGTCGGGGCACATACCTGGGCTGCAGGTTTGATCCTGGGTCCGGGCAGGTACGGGAGGCAACTGAGAGACACATCTCTTTCCCATAAATGTTTGTCTCTCTCTCTTTCTTCTTCATCTCTCTTTCTAAAACCAGTCAATTAAAGAAGAAAAAGGAGAAGACGGCAAGAAGGGCCTTGGACAGAGATGTGTGCACACTTGTGTGGGTGCTTGCATAGGGTACAACTGGGGTCGCTGGGGTGCCCACTGCACAGCGCCCAGCCCACTGTGACCCTCATCCCGCTTGCGCAGCCCCTGAGAAGTGCGACTTGTCACCCCACCTGTATCTGTAAGCTCGTCCAGCCCACCCAGCCCGAGCCCAACAGCCTCCTTCAGCTCCCAGACTGCAGCCCCTCTGATGCCACCTTCCTCTGTCCTTTGGCCCCGAAGCATGGGATTGACAAGCAGAGCAAATCCAAGCCTAAATCTTGGTGAGCACTAAAGGTTAAAGATACTTCGCTGCTGCAACAAATGACCACACACTCAGAGGCTTAAAACAACACACCTATTGTAACAAATGCGTTAGGTAGATAAGGGTGTTATCTTACAGTTCCGGAGGTCAGAGTCCAGGATGGGACTCCTGGGTTCCAGTCCAGGTCTCTGCAGAGCTGGCCCCTTCCATCCCCGAGTCTTTCTCACATCCCATCCCTCTCCCCTGACTGCCCTGCCTCCCTCTTCCAGGTTAAGGGCCCCTTGATTGCCTTTTGATGACATTGGGCCCACCTGGGTAACCCAGGGCAGCCCTCCTTTTAGGCCAGCTGGTTAGCAACTGGAATTCCCTGTGCCGGGTAATGTGCCACAGTCACAGGTTCTGGGGATTAGGATGTGGACGCCTTTGTGAGGCCAGTATTATGCCAACCACAGATACCAAGTCTGAAGGGGAGCAGAGCCCTCACAGCAGCCTTCTAAGGAGGTCAGATCTGTGCCTGAGAAAGAGCCCTCTGGGGGCCAGGACACTGTCAGAGTGAACTGCAGTGGTGAGGTCTGTGCAGGGACAGGACAGGGGGATGGGAGGGGGTGAGGGAGGGTCAGGCTGAGGGCAGCGCTGGGCCTGCATCTCCGAAGTTCCCGAGGACACAGGGCCTCTCGGTATGATGCACCACAGCCCTGGATTCCTAAGTGGGGCCTGTGGGCGGCTGGAAAGGCCTCGGCCTGGAAGTCACAAGTGGTGGCAAGGAAGCCCCTCCCAGCAATGGGCCCTGATGTCACCTCTACAACTGGGGGAGGAGCTCCTTGGCCGGTTCTGCAGCCTGGCCTGGACCTCGGATCAGGATCCATGTGCTGTCTCGGGAGGCACAGGGCGGATGTGGGGCAGCCAGGCCTGACCCCAGGCTAGGGGGGGTCCCAGGACACTCCCTCTGCTCTCCACCCCCCAAACACACCCCTCAGGCCCAGGAGTTCCTCAGTCGCCCTCGCTCCAGATCCCAGCATTTTCTGGAAACTTAGCAGCCATTGCCCCACTCCCCTGGGTACCTCTACTGTGAGAATGAGGCAGAAGGGTTGTGTGTGTGGTGTGTGTATGTGGTATGTATGTGGTGTGTGTGTATATGTGGTGTGTGTGTGGTGTGTGTATGTGTGTATATGTGGTGTGTGTGTTGTGTGTGCTGTGTGTGTATATATGTGGTGTGTGTGTGGT